>NW_026068272.1:512425-616128 GCF_014885135.2 Alexandromys fortis | reverse complement strand
GGTCTGGCAGGCTTCCACAGGAGGTTGCGCAGGTCTGGTTATTTGTAATTCAAAAGGCTACTGCCTAGTATCCCTCACCCTGACAGCTCTCCAGGAATGAATGCTCTTCGAGAGCTGGTAGTCAAAGATGGGTAAGAGTTTGTTCGGCAGGCCAACCTAAGATAGGCACAATCAACAAGGCCCGAGCAAAGAACTCTGGCTCCCGCTGAGTGCCCTATGTGATAAATCAAAAAGGGTGGATATGTGGGAAGAAAAGGCCTGCCAGACCAAAAGTAGCCAACCTGGAGTCTGCCTGGAGTTGTCAAAGGTCCCGTCGTGCCTAGCCAATGCGAGACAAACATGTAATGTCAACTGTCAACTGTCATACAGCTTGGGTGCTGGGAGGGTATGTAAGTTTTTCCCTGTTATTAAACAAACGAGTCTGCTTTAAATCTTCTACCTGACTTCCAGCATCTGTGGTTGTTGACAAAGGCTTTTTTACCCCCTCCCCTGAGAAAGATTTTAGGACCTAGCAACAGTGGAGCATGATCCATTAAGGAGGGACTCTTACAGGGCACAGGTCAGGGACTTGCTTTTACCTTGTTGGTGAGCAGGTGGCACACTTGCGGCACATAATCAATGAGACATCCTTCTCCTGGGAAAGCAGGGATATGAAGAGCTGAGGAGCCGCCGAGTGCACTGAAAGAACAAAAGCACAAGGGACTTGTCTTAGAGCCGAGACAAGGGAGGCCATGACGCCCCAAGCAGACTTGGCGTCGCATCACAGCCTGGCTGCCAGCTGACTTGGGTTAATGGGATTGGGACTATGAGCTTCACGTTATCACTAAATGCCTATATTTTAATTCATTCTGCTGCACTAACAAGAGTTCAATATTTATGGCTTTTGATTACTGGTTAAATATACATATAATGTAGAAAACTAAAGTAAGATCCAGGCAACTCACAGCTTACTCAGATAAATGATCATTGGTATTACAAAATTTCCAAAACAGGTAAACTAATTTGGAGAGTTTCCTGGAACTGACTGACTGCAGTGGGCTTTTGGCTTGTATATACAGGACAGCTCCTTAACCATTTGTTAAATTGTATAAAAGGAAAATAGTCTGCAGGCAATCCTCCAGTTTCTCTCTTCTCCCCTCCTTTATCTATCTCTATCTCTCTCACTTTCTTATTCTGTGTTTGAATTGTGTCATTCTGGAAAAAAGGCCACAAACAAAAACTGCTTATGGTGCTGTAATGAAAGAGGTATGAAGACTCTACTCTTGCTGCCAGGCCCATTTCTCTGGTTATCAAGAACTGATACTTGTTGCTCTTCCATCACATTGTCTAATTTAGCCTTTCCTACAGCTTGAAGAGAGAATTGCTCTAACTTTATAGGTTAGGAAAGCAAGGCTTGGAGGGCACAGGAAATTATCTCAGGTTTGCACAACTAGTCAGCGGTCAAACCAAGATTAGAAGGCAGGTCTATATGCTTGCACTAGCACCCCTCATATTTTGCTGACATACTTTGCTTCCTGAGAGGAGGGTTAATTTAATCATAAAGGGCTACAGGGTTGGGAAGAACAGCTGGTGTGGCTGCTGAAGTCCTCAGGGCAGGATGTTGATGGGGAGAAAGATCCCGAGGCACTCGGAAGATCACTGAAGCAGATACGGAGGTGCAGGGCTATCTCCAGGAGCACTCATCTGCAGAGCAGGTGGGCCAGCATTCCTCTTATCTCCATACTCCAGCAGCACTCACCCACACCTCAACAACCAGATTTGCCTGATTTGGGATGCGATGAACTGACCACTCTTGGAATTTACCTTTGAACCACTTAGCTGTGAGATGTTATGAAAAAGAGTTTTAACTGGGCTCATTTTAAAAGAATGCTTGTGATAGGCAGTGGTGGCGCACGCCTTTAATCCCAGTACTCAGGAGGCAGGGGAAGGTGATCTCTGTGAGTTCGAAGCCTGTCAGATCTACAGAGCTAGTTCCAGGACAGCCAAGGCTGTTACACAGAGAAATCCTGTCTTGAAAAACAAAACAAAAAAAGATGCTAGCTTCACCACTCGTTTAACTTTCTTAGCGTGTCAGGATACATGACCTAAGGCCCAGTGTCACACACTGATAAGTGCTGCTGTTTCATATGCCAATAGCCACCTCGTGGGGAAATATTTAACAGGCTGGTCAGAGCCTCAATGTTGCCCGGATCATGGAAATAAACAAAGACTGATGCTGATGCGATGAAATAAAAACACTATTATATTTTCAAAGGATAGAAGGTAGAAGGAATGGTTTGTGAGCGCCAAATGTTTGATATTGATGAACGAACAACAACAATACTGTGCTGAACATAAGGAAAACTCACCCTGTGCAGAAGAGATTCCGGGACTTACTCGTTCAGATTCTGTCAAGGACTTGGGCTGGTGGGGAGAAGGCAGGACTAACCCTAAATAGCAGGCTCCTGGTGGAGCGGAGTTGGGCTAAGATCTCTGCAGTGCAGCACGGAGAGATGGGGTGAGAGGGGGAGGAAGTGCTGTAGGGATGGCAGGGCTCAGGCTGAAGCTGGGAGAGGGGTGAAAGCAATGTTTTGATGAAGAAGCACCTTCTGAGTCAGTTTTCATGGATTAAAATGTAACTTGAAGTAAGTGCTAATTCTTAGAGATGAAACTAAATTGGTATGTATAAATTTGAAAGTCAGAGTCTGAAAATCTTTTCATCCAGCAGAGTTAGTTGAATAGAACAAAAGGTAACCAAAAAGGCAATTCCAGCTATCTCCTCAGCTCTAAAAGATAATCAGAGCACCTGCTTCTGACAATTAACAGATTCGTTTTCATCAAATGAAACTGATAGAGTCTTTCGTGAATCTTAGTCAGGGTGTCTCTACTATTGAAGGCCTGACTTGGCCGCAGTGTGACAACAGAAGGGAATTTTTTTGATGTGACAAAATGCAGGGAGCCAGCCTGTCTGAAAGCCTGACTTAGGACAATGGGGTTTGACACTGACCCTCAAGGAAACAGCAACTCCCGAGTAAAATGAAGAAAATATCCTTTAGATGGGAGGAACCCAGGTTGGTGAGGGACGCACAGTCATTGTTCTTGCCCCTAGGTACAACAGAGATAACACTGCTCTTAAAACAGATCATCATTAGCTGGGCTGTGGTGGTGCACACCTTTAATCCCAAGCACTCGGGAGGCAGAGGCAGGCGGATCTCTGTGAGTTCGAGGCCAGCCTGGTCTACAAGAGCTAGTTCCAGGACAGGCTCCAAAACTACAGAGAAACCTTGTTCGAAAAACAACAACAACGACAACAACAAACAAGCAAAAAACAGATCATCATTCAAGGCAGTAAAAGGATTAAATTAACAACAGGGGTTATATTAATATTCAAACATCACCAAGCATTCCAAAAGAAAATACTAGAATGGCTCTGAGCTGAGTACTCCATGCCTAGTGGTAAGGACAGGCCCTTTCAGGGACACCTGGGACCATCCTCTGATAATGCTCTTGACTTGGGACTTGACCGAGGGACTGGGAGCTCTCCAGGCTGCCTTCTCCACAGCATAGTTGTGATGAGTGTGGAAGGCGCATGCATGGAAACGGGAGGCAGGCTGCCTATAGCGCCAAGCTGAAGGAAAGACGACAGGAGTACAGCCAACAAATATCAACAGTCTGCTTAACATTTTAAAGGTGTCATTTCCCCAAATAAACATGTGACCGGGACATCACAGCAAAACCCTGTAAGGCAGAGGAATGCCAGGGCACTCCATGGTATCAGAGTATATTTTCTGGAGTCATGCCAGAACAGTTGTTACAAGACACTGATGTTCAATGGGTACCTATTTTGGCCGGGCATTTTATGATATCTAAACTCCATTAACAACCCCGACAACCAGACTTAACTAGACCCATTCACAGGTGAACAAAGTGAGGTTCAAAGTTTCAGTGTCTTATCCAAAAGGACCAATTACAATGCACAACTACATTACAATGCCTGATCTCGTCCTGGTTCTAAAGCCTATGTCCTGTTTCATTAGGAAATCTTTTATAGAAAGACGAGTCTGTCTTTTGTATGGGTGTTTTGCTTGCATGTTTGTCTGTGTACAAAGTGCATGCCTGGAGCCTGAAGAGGGCTTAGGATCCCCTGGAAGCGAGGTTACAGATGGCTGTGAGCTGCTCTTGAAGAGCAGCAAGTGCTGAGCCCTCTCCCTGGCCCCAATATTGAATGCTTTACAGATTACTCCTAATTTAATCCCAGCACTCTGGAGCCAGAGGCAGGTGGATGTCTGTGAGTTTGAGGCCTGCCTGGTCTACAAAGAGAGTCCAAGAACAGCCAGGGCTACAAAGAGAAACTCTGTCTCAGGGAAAAAAAAAAGATTACTCCCTAAACTGGGGGTGGTGGTGGTGGTGCACTCTGTAATCTCAGGATTTAGAAGGCTGAGGTGGGGGAAGCTATATGAGTTTGAGGTTAGCTGAGGATATGCAGTGAGTTCTGGGCAAACCTGGGCTACAGTGCAGGTCTCGGTCTTGAAGAACAGCCCCCTACAAACAAGCCAGGCCCCCTCATGATACAGGTTGCCATTGGAGTTCTTTTCATGCATACTTTTCATGCATTCCTAAGCAGAGAACAGCCAATTGACAGTACCCACAACGTATGTCTTCATCTTTTTAATTGTCCTTTTAATAATTCCATAAACATCTTAGAAATTGAATTCAACAGTTTAAGTTTCTTCAGACTTTGCTCCAAAGAGGAACATTTTCTGGGTGCCTAATCATCGTCATTATCTCAGAACATTTCCATTTTCATTTGTTTCTCTAAAATTGAGAAGCAAGAAATAGAATACAGCATCCCAAGTAAGCAATGGAATGTGTTTAGCTTTACTACAGACTTGTGTAGACAGCCCTGCACCAATGCCACTGGGAGCCTCCCACCCAGTGTGGCTCCTCAGATTTCCCCTACTTGTGATTTTGAGGACTCACTCTGATCTGTCTTTCTTCTTCTTCTTCTTCTTCTTCTTCTTCTTCTTCTTCTTCTTCTTCTTCTTCTTCTTCTTCTTCTTCTTCTTCTTCTTCTCCTTCTCCTTCTCCTTCTCCTTCTCCTTCTCCTTCTCCTTCTCCTTCTCCTTCTCCTTCTCCTTCTCCTTCTCCTTCTCCTTCTCCTTCTCCTTCTCCTTCTCCTTCTCCTTCTCCTTCTTCTTCTTCTTCCATGCACAATAGGATCTTTCCATATTGTATTAGACCCTAATTTTCTTAACTGAAGATCAAGAGACTCTTGATATGACTTAAAATTGAAATGAAACCATAAAGTGAAGGAAGGGCTAACAACAGATCTAGAAAATATGCATATGTGTATGGATATGTGTGTGCTATTTATATGGATTATTCTAATCCTACTAGGTTAGCTGTGACATGTTAAACTAAGAAAGGGTAATATGGCAAACAAGGTGATAAACTCAATGGGTAGAACCATTACAGACAGTTTTGATCACATACTACTGTTAGTATATAGATAAGGAACAGACAGAGGCAGGTGGATGTCTGTGAGTTTGAGGCCTACCTGGTCTACAAAGTTCTAGCCTCTCACTGGCTAACTCTCACATCTTGATTAACCCATTTTTCTGATCTATGTTAGCCATGTAGCTCAGTACCTTTTTTCAGTGGGGCAGATCACATCCTGCTGCTTCAGTGGTCTGGGCAGGAGTGGTCGGAATCAACTTCCTCCTTCCCAGAATTCTCCTGTTCTCATTACATAATTTCTACTTCCTGTCTGGTTTTCTGGCCTATATTTCCTGCCTGGCCAATCAGCGTTTATTTATAACATGATTGACAGAATACAGACAATTCTTCCGCACCAGCAACCAAAGGAAGTTAGTTTGCACATGAACTCCCCATGGCACAGAAGGCAGACTAACTCCACTTACTGAACACTGACCACGCATGCATCATGCCTACATCAGGAGTGGGGCAATGGCTAACTTGATTGTTAATCTGACAGAATTTAGAATCACGATGGAAACAAATCTCTGGGTATATTTCTGAGAGGTTCTCTAGAATAGAATAATTCTAATGTGGGCAGTAGCATTCCATGGGTTAGTGTCCTGGACTGGATAGGAAGGAAAGATATCTAAGCACAAGTAGCCATGCTCAGGCTCCTGACTGTGGACACAATGTAACCAGCACCTTCTGCTCCCTCCTTGCCATGATGGACTGTATGCCTTTAAACTGTAAGCCAAAGAAAACCTTTCCTTCCTTAAACTGATTTTGCTCCAGGGACCAAAAAGTAATGAACACACAAAGGGCTATTTTATCTTACAGATGAGAAAGCTGGAAGGTGAATAAGCTACAGGACCCCTCTAAGGCACACAAGGTGGTGATGGCAGACACATCTAACTCCAGTGTTAATCTGCTCCACTCTCAGATTTTCGGTTACCACATTTGGCACTTCAAAATTCCCCAACACACAGACCAATCTCTGCTTCTACATGTAGCTTGAGTGCGTCCGGTGATGACAAAGCCCTTGAGGCTTTTTCCAGGAAACCTTACTAAACTTAACCAAGTGCCAGATCTGAAGCAAAAAAAGAAAGCCTTTCTTATTCCAGAAAAAAAAAAAGAAACTCTTGAGAACCCAAGACAGCCATATAGATCAGACCAGCAGATTCGAGGCCCTGACCCTTGCCAGTGGACCACAAGCAAGAAACGTTTGCATTTAAAGGACACAGAGATGGAACTACATTAACTGCAAACAGTCTGTCTAGCAACACAAGCCCTAACCAAGGCGTTGTTCAGTAACGCGCTTTCTTAAGTTGGTTAAGCATTTCACAAAAGCCTTTAAAGGGGCAGTAATCTTAACAGATGTCTGCCATCAGGATTCTGTTAGCATGTGAAAAAGCACTTTAAGGAAAGACCCCAAAACAATAATGGGCTTGGTAGACCTGTCCTAGGAAGACTTGGTAGAAATGACTTAGATGATGCTCGGCCACTAGAGACACAATAAGGGAAGGTTGGGAAAAGTTTTTCCCCTTGCTGCAGCACCTACTCCTGGCCTATGAACTATAGTCAATTCAATCACAATGTTGAAAAGTAATAAAATACTACTGGCCAGGTATGAGTAAATTTACTTTCAATTTGTTACACATTTACAAATCTGCACTGCCCCAGGATGGCTTAATGCTCCCGTACTATGTGGAGCCAGGTGACTTTTTCTATGAACTAGCTTTGAAACATTTTTATTGGATACATTCAGTAGTTACTCAAACCTAATTTATCTTTTCCCAACAACTCCTCACCTCACAAAAACAGGTTTGAAGGGCATCCAAAGGCAGATGCAGGGAACAAGAGGCAAACCTTTGCCCCAGAGGAGAGAGCATCCACCTGCCTCCGGCTCAGTGGTGTTTGCTGAAGGCTCCTAGGGCATGCACACGCATTACCTGACCTGGGCTCAAAGGACTAATGTAGAGGTTGCTGGAGCCTGGCCTGCATACCCAAATGAAAAGACACCAGAAAATGAGATTAGCCCAGGAACTGGCGCTCTTCACTTTACAGTTTGTTTCCACGGGGTGCACCTTGCTTGATTTCTCACAAAGTAGTTGAGTGCTCAAACAGCACCGGAGAGGAGAAAGCTGAGGTCGGGGGTGGAGAGAACCTACCCAAACTGGAAACAAAACTGGGCTTGAAAAGTTTCTCTGCACTGGTAGTTTCCGTGTTTGTTTAAGAATAATCTGGGGAGCTTGTTAAAGATTCACAAACCCAGCCCCGCCCCCCAGAGAGGGAAACGAATGCATTAGGTCCGGCGGGTCTGAGATGGGGTCATTTCCCACCCACTCAGGCGGTGCCAGCGCACACCTGCTGCAGCTGGCGCTCTTCACTCTGACCATGTTCAGACAGGGACACAGGCAGAGGTGGGGAGAGCAAATCTACCTCCCAACCCAGAAGCTTCAGGAGTGTCTGAAAGGAACTGCCACGAGCGTTAGGTCAGACTGGATTACACAGTAAGTCTCAGGCCTGCCAAAACCACATATTGAGACTCTGCCCCCCCCCCAAAAAAAACCCAAACCCAAACCCAAGCCAAAGCAAAACAAATACAACCACCACCAAAACAAGGCGGAGAAGGGTACTGAGATGTCTCAGCAGTCAAGAACACCGGCTGTTCTTGCAGAGAACCCAGGCTCAGTTTCCAGAACCCACACTGGATAGCTCACAACCACCTGTAACTCCAGTTCTAGAGGCTATGACACCCTCTTCTATCCCCCATGGGCATCTGATTGTACATGGTTACATATGCTTACTCCCAGTATATACATCTACATTAAAACAACCAACAAAAAAAACCCACCAGCAAGGCAAAATTGTGGATCAAAAGCAGGGAATACATTGCAGATGGCAGACCATGTGTCTTGGGCCATCCGGAGAAAGACATAACTCCTCAGACTGGGCAGGCTATCTACAGAGTAGAGGACTGTGTCTAGAGAGGAAACAAGAAGGATGATGGCGGATCCAGATGCCTACTATGGTAAATTAGAAACAAGATGAGGTTAAGAAAAGCTCTGTTTAGTCCCAGAGGGAGTGAGATTGTAGAGATAAAGAACTCAGGGCTTCTAGAATGAATCATCAGCAACCTTATTACTTAACTTTCTCCTTTGTTTTGACAACTTCCAAATCTATAACTCTAGATCAGACTGGTATTATAATCAGGACCCAGATAATATACTTCAACGGATTGACAGCAAACCCTGCCTAATCAATCAGCGGTTCCTTCAGTAATGACAACTCTTGCCTCTTAGTTCCTCAATGGAAAGCCTCAGCCACCACTCCCACCCCCGGGCCTCTTCTCTGACAGGCCATGTTCAGTGAGCCGGGACCAACTCTCTACCACCGCCCGCCTGGCTCACTACCCGTTTAGGACTGTCCTCACTCTTCTCTTCCCAGTCAAGTTTGGGGTTTTCTCCCTCCTCCGTCTTCTCACTGAACCTGGCTGTACCCTTTCTGTTGTGCTTCTTCCTAAGGCCTGTACCCCCAAAAGACACCCTGTTTGCTATACTAATTTGCCATTGACTTTCCTGACCATTATTTATTAGAATGCAAATTCTTCCAGAATGGGGAACTTTGTGAATTTTGTTTACACGAGTAACCCCAGAAACAAGAATAATGACAAACTGTACTGGGTGTCCAATAAATATTTGTAATATAAGTTGAACATTCTTAATCTGAAAACCTAAAATCCCAAATGCTGCAAAACTGGAAGCTTTTTAAGTGACAACTGATGCCCCGGTGGAGGATTCCATGCCCAATCTCACCCAACAAGCTGCAGGTAAAACACAGGCACAGGGCTGAGGACATAGCTCAGTGGGGTAAAAGTAGTTTGCTGAGCGTGTATGAAAACCCTAATTCAACCCCCCGGCTCGGACATGAAGACTGGGTATGGCTGCATATGCTTGTAACCCAAGCACTGTGGGTGGCTGAGACAGGAGGATCACTGGGGCTTGTGGCCACCAGTCTAGACCCAGGTAGAGTGAGAGGCCCTGTTCCAAGAGATTAAGGCAGACATTCTCTTCTGGCCTCCCATTATGTATAGATTATACAAATAATGTAAGTACACACACACCGGTACACTAAAATTATTATATAAGACTAATTTCAAACTATGTTTAATAAGGTACAAATGAAATTAAATTAATTTCCTGTTAGACTTGGGTCCCATCTTTATGCATAAGGAAATATTCTAAAATATTAAGAAAAAATTCTGACACACTTCAGTCCCAAGCCTTTCAGATAAGAAACACTCAACCTGAAATCAGATGGCTACAGTGGAAGCTGATGCCGAATTTCCCCAGTGAACACCAAAACTAACAGACATTCTGAAACGGTTATGATGGGAAGGAAGGCTTAAGAGTGTAGGGGTCAGCAAACATTTTTGGTGAAGAGTTAGCTAATAAATATTGCTTCTGCTGCTTTAGAAGATATGTAAACGAATGTGCATGGCTGTGTTCCAATGCAGCTTTATTTATAGCTATAGAAAATTGAATTCCATACAGTTTTTACAAGCTATAAAACATACTTCTTTACATGCTTTTCTAACCATGGAAAAACATAAAAGTCATTCTTAGCAGGTGGGCCACAGCTTTTGGACTCTTGATTTAGGATTGTTCTACAGATGCTAAAACAAAAGGTAAAAAAAAACAAAACCGGAAACACTGAAGAAGAGACTCAGGCAAAAGGCCCAGGATGGGAATATTCGCAGCAACAAAAGCCAGGCCCCCCTGTCGGGCCTCCTCGGAACTGTTAGTGTTGGGGCAGCGTGAGCTTCTCTGGGCATGGGTGAGGAGCACACGAGGCAGCTCATGAACCGTGGGAGTTCTTACGATGGCACTAGATTGCAACTGTGCAAGAGAGAGCTATTTATATGATTCCGAACGAAGTTTGAGACATATTCTGGTGTTTTTTACTTCTATGTTAGGTGAAAAAGCTGCCTACAAAAGCTTGCCTCCCACCCAAAATACTAGCTGTTAGCTGGTGACTGATCCTCAGAAATATTAAGATGAATCATATATGCTCTTTTCACAGTGCAAAAAGAGATAATTTTAAAACTCCGAAAATGTCACTTTGGGTAGTCACAAACCACACAATAGAAAAGCTGTCCAGCCGTAGAGTTGTAAACCAAGGGAACCTGCTCCTCTGTGGACATCTTTTGCGTCTTCTAAACTGTGACGCTTCTCTAGGCCGCGCCTCCAACACTGCAGTGTTGAAATGACAAGATGTTGAAAGGCGTTCAGTGTCTAGGCTGGAAGGCGGCCTTGGCTCCTTGCGCCTCTTCCCTGGGTGCCCCACCCCCTCGAGCTGAGGAACCCACGCCCTTTCTCAAGCAGCTGCCCTCTCACCTACACCAGCCCATGGCTTTCCTGGCTCGCCCTTGCTTGGTCTCCAAGGCACCAGCTGCTGGCAGAGCCTGGCCTTTCCCCATCACAGAGAGAACGGTTTCTTTCTCCTGCCTGCACAGAGAAGCAGGTATTTTTGGCTTCGACTCCTAAGATCTGTTTTATTTCTCTTGTTACTAAGCAGGTCACCGCCACCCTCTTTTTCTGCAGTGTCATCATTTTCCCACATGGCCCTGTTTGGCACTGGAGGGAGAACCACATCAAATGGAGGAATGCAACTACACACTGCCTTGAGAAGCAAGGGAAGCCACAGGGTGTGCGTGAGTGCGTGCGTGCGTGTGTGTGTGTGTGTGTGTGTGTGTGTGCGCGCGCGCGTGCAAAATGACCATTTGGGGGGCTTGTTCTCCCATAATCAAATCCTCCCTATCATGTTAACAATGTGGTGGTATGTCAAAACATTGGAATTCTGCTTCAATCAGCAACCCAGAGCTTAATAGGAAAATGAAGAAACAAAATGTTGGTTTTGCTGTTAACTTGAGGCTGGTCTTGTACTTAGCAAAGGAGCATTTGTTTCTTTATGGCATTCTGGCCAAACCTTCAAAGACTGTGTGACCTCTGGGCTATCCACAGAGGCCTAAGGTAGTATCTTGACCATCCTTTAGGCATGTTTCTTATTTATGTATACTGATGCTGGGTGCAGCGAACTCCCTGACCAGCAGGAAAGAACAGCCACCAGACGAGGATTCTTCTCAAATCACGCTTTATTGGAGCCTCTTGGTTGAAGGGAGAGCAGAAAGCAAGGGGCCCCGAGCTCTGATTTGCAGCTGCTTATATAGGGAGTCTGCCTAGCAACCTTTGCTACTTTGATACTTTAACTGCTTTTCTGGAGACCCACCGGCTGGAAAGAAAGCAGGGGAATATACCTGTCAATTACAGACCACAAGGAAGTTCCCCTGCCGGTCAGGGGAAGTGTGGGCAGCTAGATCACAACAACGTATCCTGTTTTCTGGTGGAAGAACTGCAACCTTTATTATGGTATCAAGCGAGGCTGGGGCCAAATGCCATCTTGTAATGGCAGCCATTCAAATCGGCTCCCTGCAGCTGGGGACTGACCTCATTGGTTCATGTTTTTAATTAACTCTCACTTGTCCTAAGCAGACAATCTACCACCGACGTCCCAGTCCTTCCCCAGAGGGACACTGTTCTAGAAGTGGAAGTCCTAAATCCGACAAAGAAAAGTAGCGAAGCAATTTGCTTACAAACATTTTAGACACTGCTGGAGACACAGAGGAGTGAGCAGGAGGACCTTGCCTGGCCAGTATGAACAAGGCCCTGGTCCCATTCTAGGCTCTGTAAGGAAACCAAACTAAACCCGACCAGCTACGTTTATGTTGCGAGCAGCAGCGCAGGCAGGTCTGGTTCCATGATCCTTACAACATCTGTAGTTATCACAAATGGGCCTGTATCAACTGACTGCTTGCTAGTTAATTAAAAACATGTGTCCAACAACTAAACCATTCAGGAACTAAAATAAGACGCCTCGAGCCCAAGGAGAATGTTTAGAAGTCACATTCAATGTCTTTAGGATATAGTGCTATGGCTGATGTTTAATGACAGCTGGCTCGTGCGCATCATCATGGAAAACAGCACTTAGAGGCGGAGCACTTGTAGTGATTTTATCTTTGTGACTAACATGGGCAATTAAGCAGTTCATAAAGTGAATGTCGGTATTTTTGTTGTTGTTTTGGTTTGGCTTGCATGCCATTTTGGCTAATGTTGGAACTGGCCTGTTCTTGAACATCATCTGTAGAATGTATAAGCGGTCTGTGGTACCAGGCAGTGGATCTCCCCTTTCTTCTGCTCCTTCATACCACATGTAGGCAATGTGGATGCCTTTCAGAGACTCTCTTAGAGCTGGAAGAGACATGTGTCTTTTGAAAATAACCAAATCCTGTAGCTGGTTCTGCTGCAGACCCAATGGACCAACTGTGCAATGGGCCGCCCTAGCGCGAGGATCACTGTCAAGCACACAAGATGAAGATGTCTATCTAGCCTTTCCGGCTAACATGTAACTGGTGTTCTCCCAATCTGGGGATGTGCAGCCTTCCAGATGTTCAGATCCACCTTCAAGAGCCAATCGCCCATGTAATTCTATTTGCCCACTACCTTCCCTCCCCTGCGTCAAGGCCCTTAGTCACCCTCCCCACAACTCCTGGAAGCTTTCTAGGAGGACAGACCATGATCACGTCAGAGTTGACTGATGAAGGGAAGGAGGATGGATGGAGCCACACTGCTAGGACTGCAGGTAGGTGCCTTGCTTCTGAAGACCTGACGGCAGCTGGTAACCACCAAATGCCTATAGGTTGAGTCTACTGCCCAAGTTGGACACAGATAACGGATGGCAGCACATGCCCACTTCCCCACCATCTTCCCAAAGCTAATGGCAAGCAGGAGACCTTTTGGGAGCAGGCTTCAGAGAGGAAGTTGAGGAGAAAAGATGATGGAAAGGAACAGGTAGGAATTTGGACTAAGGACGCTAACTGTAGTCAGTATTTTACCCCCCAAAATGTATTCCATGGGTTCCCATCACTTGGCATCTTACCTCATTAGATAGCCCACTTATAATGGAATAGTGGGGGTGTGCGCTGTTAACAGCCACCTGTGCAAAACTGGAGAGCTGCTGTTGAAAAGCAGGACTTATTTATTATCTTTAATTAAAAATCATCCTAAACACTATTTAATTAAAATTTCTGAAATAGGTAGTTAACAGCCATGACAGTAATGGTGGCCTAACCATTTCTAGGCAAGGCTACAGGACATGACTGAGGTGGAGCCACAGGGCAATCTACTGCCGAGGGGAACAGGGCTTGAGGACCTGCCGCTCAGAAGAATATACTCTCCCTCCCGCTTCCCTTCTTTTTCTTACAGAGGAAGAAAGACTTAGTCAGAAAGGGAATGGATTCTGGTAACTGTAGGTGAGGCCAAGGCCATTTTCACTGGCCAAATATTATTGAAGATGGTCCAGTGACTTTTTTCAAAATGGCTTTCTTGATTGTTTGAAAATTTTGAATACTATTGCTTTTTTAAGCATTCAAAACCAAAACAGTCAAACTTTACTAATGGAGCACTTTTATAGCACAGAAGGGAATGACATGATTACCAGTCCTGTTTCTATATGAGAGAAATGCATACGGACTGCATCAGTGGTATCAACGGACATGAAGTGATAGCACCTTGACTCCATGGAAGGACACACAGAATGGACCTCTTCACTTCAACACACGCTCAGCAGTCCTGGTATTCTCTAGAAGCACACTCCCACAGAACTCAGTGCAGACACATATAGTCATGGAGGGGGAGGCAGGGATCACCCATAACTTCTGGGCTACCCTACAGCTCTAAGCATCAGATAATTCCTAGTTTCCCACAGAGGTTTCGGCCAATCAGGGAAGAGTGAAGGCTCATCTCAGCACCTCCATTTCCCACCCAGACAGAGTGTGTGTCAGCACAGGCCGCTACTAACTCAGGGCAACTCACATTCTAGATGCTTCCTCATTTCACTGGGGCAAGAACAACCTCAAGTTCACTCATAGCATGCCCTCAAACTATTAAGTTGTAGGTGTGTTCACTGCTTGAGCAGATTCAACCTATAACAAACCTATTGGGCATCGTGTATCTGAGTGACATTAGCCTCACAGGAAGGCAGGACTGAAGCTAAATGTGGGAGACTAAATGACAAGCCACAAGAGGAGGCATGTAAACACCACTTCAGATCGGCGGACTGAGGAGCTAAATATACCACAGTGATCTTCCACTGGGGGACTGTGTAGCCACCAGACAGATGAATAAGAGTGACCCACAGACTCCAGTTTAGAAAAATGACCAGGACATGTTATAAGGGAACACAGCAAAAGGCAGGATCATGTCTAATATAGCATAGATTGTTGTGGATAAATTAGAGGAAAAAAATTAATTAGAAATACACCAAACTCATTTAACAGAATTATTGTAAAAATACTAAGTCTATGTACTTCTCCTTTCTCAATAAATTATGTCTCCCCTCTAACGTTTCATTGGGCTGAGATTTGAGAGGCTCTGCTGTCTTGAGGAAGAGGAAGAGGTCCCACCCGAGCCAGTATGTGGTCAGCACAGTTCAATTGTGGGAATCTTTAAATGAAAGAAGAATGCAGGGGAGCGGGAGAGGAGATGTGAGGGGTTACGAAAGCTCTGAAGTGTGTACGGAACTGTACCAACAACTCCTGACCCTGACGGAAGAAGAGAGCTCTGTGCTAGGGAAGGGGAAAGTGCTAGAAACCCAAAGACTTCTAGTTACGGACATTGATATCAGTCATCTAACAGAGAGCCTAAATTCTCTCAGCAGCCTGAATGAGCCAGGAGAAATATTTTCTACCTCAGTCTCCAGGACGTCATACAGCCCCTTGTGATTAACTGCTAATGACTCAACTAGGTCTTGAACTTTAGGACTTTAAGACAATAAACCTGGGCTATTTTAAACTGATAGATGTTGGTAACTTGTTAGAACAGCCTCTAACAAACAATTTTTTTTTTATTGTTTGCTTTTTGAGACAGGGTTTCTTTATGTATCCCTGGCTGTCCTGAAACTCATTCTGTAGACCAGGTTGGTCTTGAACTCAAGAGATCCACCTGCCTCTGCCTCCTGAGTGCCAGGATTAAAGGTGTGGTCCACCACCACCCAAACAGCAGCCATTAAAATTTAATGCAGCACCCCAAACACAATTTTTGGGAGAAAGCACGATAAGCCAAGGTTAAATAACAAAATAAGTAATGATAGAAACAGCTCATGTACCATCAAATAAAAAAGAATTAGTGTATTTTTCTAAAACTAATGTATATGCCAGCAAATAAATAAATGAAGAAAGTCCAAATGGATCAAAGACCTCAACATAAATCCAACTACATACAACCTCATAGAAGAGAAAATGGGAAGTACACTTGAACACACTGGCACAGGAGACCACTTCCTAAATATAACCCCAGTAGCAAAGACACAGAGAAACAATTAATAAATGGGACCTCCTGAAACTGAGAAGCTTCTGTAAAGCAAGGACACAGTTAACAAGACAAAATGACAGCCTATAGAATGGGAAAAGATCTTCACCAACCCCACGTCAGACAGAGGTCTGATCTCCAAAATATACAAAGAACTCAAGGAACTAGACATCAAACTGTTTATTTTATTTAATTAGAACAGCTTCTAGATAGCCAGATATGATGGTGCTTAATATTAGTACTCAGAAGGCTGACGCAGGAGGATCATAGGTTCAAGGTTAGTTTGAGCTACACAAGACCCTGTCTCAAAAAATGACGCCTAATAAAAAACCTTATTTTTTTTTTATTACCTTTACATTCTGAATCCAGCTATTCAGCACCCTCCATGCTCACTTTCCTACTGGCACCATCCCTACAGTTCAGGTGGATTCTCTAAAATGCCCTTGCTCAACTAATGATATTGACTGCTATCATCTATTAACATCAATCTTCCTTCACAGATAAAATGCCGGTGGCCAATATGATATATATATTTAAATATTTTTACATATATAGAAATACACGCATATACACATGCATACACACATAAAATTACACCTTATCAAAAATACTTAAAGAGGTGCCAAGTCATGAAGCCTTCATCTTCTTCTTTCCCTCCTTTCTCCTTTGTGGCACTGGGAATCTTGAGTTGTGTGCATTTTAGACAAGAACAAGACCAGTAAGTTCTATCTCCAGGCCCCTTTATTTCATATTTTGAGACAGGGTCTTAAGTTGTTGTGGCTGGCTTGGACTCATTCTGTAGTCCAGGCAGACTTTGAACTTGAAATCCTCCTACTTCAGTCTCTTGAGCAGCCAAGGATCTTAGTCAAGCCTATTTCAAAATGCTTGGCCATGAAGCCTTTCTTGATTACCATAAAATGCAATGACTCTCATTCATCCAGTCAGTCAACAGGTATTAGCAGATCTGGTAGGGAACAAGTCAGGTTTTCGCTCTCATATTCTAATCTGAGATAAAACAGCAATAAAATTACAAAACTAATTTACCACAGTGTCAAACTTGGCTTATGCAAGTCCAAAATGTAGAAGCTACCTTTAATACAATCAAGAAAAGAGCTCTGAGGAAGTGCCTTTAAATTGACACCATTGATAAAGTGGCATCAGCTACGTAAATAACAGGGGAAAGGTTTTCTGGCAGAGGAAACAGGAAGTGAAGGAACAGGAAATGCCCTGAGGTAGCAACAGAGTGTTAGAGGCACACTGTGGCCCACGTGGTGGGTATGAAGTGAAGTGGGGGGAGAGAGGGTCAAACATACAGGCAGAGTCCAGTTTAGAAAGATAAAGGTAAGAAATTTGAATGTTATTCTGTTTATGAGAGAGTTTAGCGTTTCTTACTCTGGTCATTCATGGACGTGTCTAGGCTCTCCACAGAACAAGCGCTTAATAAATCTTGAGGTTTACAAGTTAGTAAAGGAGCTATGAGGAAGTGGGGCCTCAACTCTAAGCTATTGGATGATAGCCTCTGTCACTCACACCGCACATGTTCTGTCAACCTGAACTTCAGATCAATACGTCTGGTCCACTGTAGAAAAACAAAGTTGGCATGGCAACTCTAATTAGACGCTTCCCTCTCAAGGAGAGCGAATGCTGCACTTTCAGGCTGATTTGGCTCTCGGGCACACCTGAAAGGACCGCGGCTCTCTAAGGTTGGAACACTCGTACAGGGAGTGTCCAGTTTACCCACAGAGTGGGTACCTCGAGAAAGCCTGCGTGGGAGGACTTTGGGGAAGCACTTGCTCTTAGAAATCATGCTGTAAATGAGGGTAGATTCTGGGGCTAACCCAGAAAAACATATGAAAAACCAATACGGTGGTAGAAATGCAAATTTTCATTGAGAAAGTGACAGAAATTCTCAAAGGAGCAATTAAATAGAAATAAAGTTGTACTAGAAGGAAGTTAAAAGAGAACTAGGAAATTCAGAGAACCTATAGGGAACTCTGTCACCACCCAAGCTTTTCAGGGATTAGTGTCACCAGCATCTACTACTGCTACTGCCACCACCACTGTGACTGCTGGGGGCAAGTGTCTTTCAACCATGATTGTGGACATTTTTGGCCTAGGAGTAGAAGAATAAAACATTGTCCTAAGGCACTGTGATAGCTAGTTTTATATCAACTTGACACATGCTAGGACAATCTGAGAAGAGGGACACGCAACTGAGAAAATGCTTCCATAAGAGTGGGCTGCAGGGTATTTTCTTGCTTAGTGATAGATGTGGGAGGGCACAGTCAGCTGTGGGTTGGGACCATCCCTGGGCTGGTGGTGGTGGGTGCTGTAAATGCAGGCTGAGCAAGCCAGTAAACAGCATACCGCAAGGCCTCTGCATCAGCTCCTGCCTGGAGTCCCCTCAGTGATAAACTGTGCCCTGAAAGTGTGAGATGGACGGAAACCTTTTCCTCCCTAAGATGCTTTTGGTCACATTGTTCTCTCAGCAACAGAAACTCTTAACTCAAACAGGCATCTTGAGACATAAAACAAATGAAAGAGAAGTCAGTCTAAAATACAATTAGGGGAACCAGAAACACTACAAAGTTGAAAAAGGCAAACAGAGAAAGGAAAAAGAGGAAATGCCTATGAGAGAAAGGCCAGCTTTGATCATTACAGAACAAAGCAAAACAAACAAAAACCAGCAAGGAAAAGAAATAATGTTTCAAGTACTTGTGCTTTTAGAACAGATACATGTTCTCATGCAAATACAGACAGACACCTCCAAAGGATGAAATTAAAAATATAATTATTCGGGGTTGGAGCAATCCCTCGGTGGATACCACGTAAGCCTGATAGTTAAGCTCTGCCCCAGAACCTGTGCAAAAGTAGGAGAGAACTAACTTCACAAAGCTGTCTTCTGTCCCTCACCCCACACACCATGGCATGTGCACCTATACAAACACACCATGAGTGCAGGCACTCACAGCAATAGTAAAAATTAATCAATAAAACAAAACTAGAAGACTCCATTTTGGTATTTTCTAAAGATAGAATTTTTTAGCGTGGACCATGGGAATATGCTATACATTAATTAAAAAGTTTATATTAAAAAAGAAACAGCCACTTTTACAGAACAAGTGGAAAACCTAGCTGAGAGCCTCTGAAAATAACTAATATAGCTTTATAGTTATAATATAGAACAGTGCCTGAACAGAGGAGGCACACAAATATTTGCTGAACAAATACACAAAAGAAATCACGACTGAAATGGTATAGGTTTTGATTCTTTTTGAAAGACAGAGCTGAAACGATTTAAAAAAAAAACAGGTTACATTACACTTTGAATGCACAGGAGCTGTGATTACCTGCACAAGACTGGGTTAGTCAACACTGTGGGTGTTTGTTTAGCAGGCCCCCCACCCGGATTTATAGGCTTGATGATGGAGGAGGGAGAAACATCTTCAGTGGTGTAGTCACTGGTAAGGTGCCCAAGCTCTTGAAAATGAGTCCTGTCCCACGCTCATATAAGCTATCCTAATGAACCTCACTGAGACACACACACGTGCACGCACATGTGCACACATGCACACATAGACTGGAACACACATTCCCTCACATGGGTACACACATTCAAACCCAGGAACGAACACGCACACACACACACACACACACACACACACACACACACACACACGGCAGTAAAATAGAAAGAAGATGAGAAAGGAGGGAAATTGGAAGGAGCAGGACCAAGAAAGGGCAATGAAGTGTGTGAAAGCATCAGAAAATGGCACAATGAAACCCATTATTCAGTACAGTTAGATGTTAATAAAAAGCTTAAAAAGCCTTCAAGCTATGTCACTTTCAAAGAAATGCCAGAAGACAGAGGCATAAATAAGTTCAATACTACACAGATACCTCCAGGACAAGGGACATTCTACAAGAACAGCAACTTTATAGGAAAAAAATAAGATAATTTTTTTATTAAAAGACCTATGGGAAAAATAACCAAACGCTACAGACTAAATGCTAGTTTAAACAAACAACCATAAAAAGAAAGGGAAGAATCTAGTGGGCAATATTTAAGTGGCATTAAAGAAGTATACATAATGGTCACATGTGAGATTGAGGTGTGGGCGACTGTCACTCTGCAGTCCAAGCTATTCTCATTCTCTCTCTCTCTCTCTCTCTCTCTCTCTCTCTCTCTCTCTCTCTCTCCCTCTCTCCCTCCCTTCCTCCCTCACCCCCCTCTCTAAAAGATACATATGAAAATGTTTAAAGTGAAATAGCAACGCTTGTGACTGGCTTTAATATGCTATAGGCCCTTCTCCAAAGGGAAGGGAAGGGAAGGGAAGGGAAGGGAAGGGAAGGGAAGGGAAGGGAAGGGAAGGGTTTTTTGAGACAGGGTTTCTCTGCAGCTTTGGAGCCTGTCCTGGAACTAGCTCTTGTAGACCAGGCTGGTCTCAAACTCACAGAGATCAGCCTGCCTCTACCTCCCGAGTGCTGGGATTAAAGGCCTGCGCCACCAACGCCCGGCAATAGGCTGCATTTTGAAATCATATTTAAAATACTTGAACTGTCTTTACCATTGTCATTTGCCTAAACAACTGAGAGTTAAGTAACTAGTAGCCCAGCATCAAATTTTAAAAAGATTTGTTTCTGGTTTTACGTGTGTGTGTGTGTGTGTGTGTGTACTTGTGGCTTGAGAGTACTTGTGGCATGCGTGTTCAGAGACTCTCAGAGGCTAAAAAGAGCCATCAGTTTCCCTAGAGCTGGAGTTACAGGCAGTTGTGAGCTATGATGCTGGGAACCAAACTAGTGTTCTCTTGAAGAGCAGCAAGTGTTCTTAACTGCCAAGCCACCTCTCTGGCCTCTCAAATTTTCTTTTTTGTAGGTAGGTGTGACATAGGTATGTGTACATGTTTGCGTGGGTGAATGACCATGTGTGTGGGTGCACATGCATGAGGTTGACATGAGGAGTCTTCATCAGTTGCTGTCCACCTTATTTCTTTTGAGACAGAGTCTCTGCAGCTGGCGCTCACTGTTTTGGCTGGGCTAGCTGCTAGCCAGCAAGCTGCAGCTGCCTGCATGTCTCTGCCTCCTAGTGCGGGATTACAGACAGGTATTAGCTGCTGCACCCATCTTTAAAGTGGCTGGTAGGGATCCATCTCCCTTTGGTTTCAAATGCTTAATTTTGTTGTTGTTCATAATGAACGTGATTATTTAAATATACCACACTGAGGAAACACCCCTGATGTATGTAAGTCTTGATGGTGTACTTCTGCCTGGTGGACCACCTAATCCAGGAGCTTCTAGGTGTTAACTGTGAGGAGGAGCTTAACTGCTTTTCTTTTTCTTTCCTCCTGCATTTTATGTCTCTTTCTCAAAGGCAAAACAGAAAATAATGCTTTTGGCATCTTTCTATTTCTTGAGTTTCCTAGCTCCTGCCAGCACTATTGCCACTTGGCAGGCCCTAAAATCTTCTTCACTAATTGCTAATTAATTTTAAAGTACTTTATTAATTCTTTGAGAAGTTCATACAACATATTTTGACCAATTCGCTCCCACACCCCCAACTCCTCCCAGATCCACCCTCTCCTCTCTACCCCAGCAGTAGTTGCAAACTTGATGACATACTATTATACTGCTAAAGAGACATAATATTAAACCAATTTCTAATGACTTATCGCCATGGCCATAGAGCAAAGCATCTCTCTGAGAAGCTGCTATTTGCAGTAGATGGTGACTAACACAGAGACCCATTAATGGCCCAGATGCAGAGAGTAAGAGACTTCTGAATGCTCAATCCCAATGAGAAGATATATTCCTCACCCTCCCTCTTAAGGCTCAGGGATGGAAGAGGGAGCAGAAAGAGTAAGAGCCAGAGGTGGAAGACAAAGAAACATTGTCTTCTAGGCACAACCAGGCAGCTGTACTTACTAACTCACAGTGGTTACAACAGCATGCACGGAACCTGTGCCAGCCCAAGTCAGACCAAATTCCATCATGGGAAGGGGAATTGAGCAAATAATTCCACCCCTAGATGAAGAGCCACTGCCCATTGTTAAGTGCTGGGAAAAAGACAGTTTTCCCTAAGAGTGTAGACCCTGCTTCAGTCAATCATCCCGGGGGAAGACCATTAACCTAAGACTATCTGAGCAGCACAAACTGATCTTGAAGGGTTTAAAAAGAAAAAAAAGACAAAGTTGAATAGCTAGGGAATGATGTGGAATTCTGAAGACATAAAGACATAAAGTTGAATAGCTAGGGAATGATGTGGAATTCTGAAGACATAAAGACATAAAGTTGAATAGCTAGGGAATGATGTGGAATTCTGAAGAGGTGGGAAAGAGATGGGGAGATATAATAAAACATACAAAACTCTCAAATGAATTAAGTTTTTTTTAAAGCCAAAGCAAAGGTTAGCACTAGAGACACTAGAATATAGTTTGACAATGAATGTTTTTGTAAGCACAGTATTAAAAAGGTAATTTCTAAGGTCTTCTTTAATACCTAGCTCAACTATCATCATACCTTGGTGAGAAACCCCAACCTTAGCATACCAAAAAGTTACCAGTATTCTTTCCTATTCTTTGAATGTGCTGAGTTTCTAAGTTAAACACAGTACTTTCAATTGCTGGCATTTACAACACTATATTATTCTCCCTCCACAGACTATAAACAAGGACAGAAACATGTTTTTATATCTTTGCAGTTAGCTACAGGCCTGGGCTCTAATATGACACATAATAGATAGTATACATCTAATTAATAAAAGATGGGAAGGCAGTAAGAAGACCTAGGGAGGTCACTCCTCCCGTGGAAGCCCTTGCATGCTGTTCTTGTTCACCAAGTTAAATATTGAAGAGCTGGAAGGACTTGTGGAAAGCCACAGTGCCCGTGAGCCCAGGGGTCACCAATTTAAGGAGGAAATGTGAGGAAAGTATGGAGTTCCTCTTTAGATGCTACAGTGAGGGTTCAATTATACACAGGTGTCTGCAGTCTTGAAGATTCCTTTCCATATCTAAGCACAATGCACATATATACATACATACGTACACACACA
Source organism: Alexandromys fortis (assembly GCF_014885135.2). NCBI lineage: Eukaryota > Metazoa > Chordata > Mammalia > Rodentia > Cricetidae > Alexandromys > Alexandromys fortis. The sequence continues at coordinate 593,199 of NW_026068272.1, read as the reverse complement.
TGGCTTTAAAGTTTGAAATTATTTTACTAAGAAATTTTATTTCAAAAATAATAGGGAGACACATACTATAATCTCCATTGCAGGTAAAATGATTTCAGACCTGAGGGTGGATTACATACCTGGATTATAGAACCACTACCTCCAGGTGTCAAGAAACCCTACCAGTTGGCCAGCTGCCTAGAAAAATGAGTCTTCAGGAGAGCCCGGGGAACCAAGGGCACTAACTATTACCTGACCAGGTGTCCAACAAGCTGCTCAGTGAAGACATAGGGGCCAAGGAACGAGCCACACGACAGCAGCATGTTCCAGCATTTGCTTCACTGTCTGCTCGCCTGGCCAGCCTTCTCTCTCAGTTGGTCATGCTGCTAATTCAGTGTCTCCAAACTTAAAAATCAACCAGGCAGTGGTGACACACACCTTTAATCCAAGCACCCAGGAGGGAGATGCAGGTGAACCTCTCAGTTTGAGGCCAGCTTTGTCTACAGAGTGAGGTCCAGGACAGGGAATGCTACACAGAAAAACCTTGTCTCAAAAAACAAACAAAACAAAACAACCTCAAAATTTAAAAATCATTACTATCCTCTTTCAAGGTAACTCTTTGTCCCCAGGCTGCATCTTCTAGAGAGAATCTAAAGACTAGGCTGAAGTCCAAAGTTCCTAGTATTGGCAGAGTCCCCACCTTCAGCTTGTAGGCCAGCAACCCTAGCAGATTGCTACTGGTAACCAGACCCTTCTCCACCCAACACTGCAACTCCAGAAAACATTACCTCAGAGATAAACACGGCAATCATCGCCCGGCTCCACCCCAACTGGAAGGAAAGATGAGGAGACCAGGAGCAACGCTGACTGTTGACTTCCTGCTATGGAAACAAACACCCACCCCACCAGACTTTAGCCACTAATGGATCTCTAAACTGCAGTTGTAGACAGTGACAGCAACTGTGGACAATTGAGCTGGCCAAGTACATCACTATTGTGAAAGATTTTTAAGGCCCCTTGGACCTAATTGGCGACACAGTACATTCTGGGCAGCTGAGCCAGGACGAGATGAAGAGGCAGAGAACAAGCACCTGTGAGGGCAGGCAGAGCCAGAAGCACCTGCTCCAGCCTTCAGTTTCCAGGAGATGCCAAGAGTTCTCCAGAAGAAAGAGCCATGCAGACCGTGATCAGATCATTAGGCAGTAGCTGTGTATACTGGTCTCCACTGGTCAGTCTTGGGAAGGTCTGTCCAATCCCATGAATACATGCATGCACACAGGGATGCACACTCCTCCTCCTCAGATTTCTCCACAGATTGATGATCTACTCTCAGAAAACACATCCCCTCTCCCAGTTCCATTGTGAAGAAATGCAACAACCTGAGCACAGAACAGCATCCCAAAGTAGAGATGTGTAGCAGTAGTTAGCAGTAGACAAGACATACTTGTGTTAAAGAAATAGGAGTTCAATTTGACTGGGCTCACAGCCTATGCCACCAAACTTAAAATCCCCTGGAAGTAACTAGAAATTTCACAAAAATCTCCATCTTTTACACACTTCCTTTTATACTTTTTCTTTTCGAGGATCTTCATGAACAAAACTTTCAGGGTAGCTGTCATGACAAGGTATGACATTAATGGGAGTCCTTGTTCAAGTACACTGTTTTAAGCGTTTTTGTTGTTCAGGTTTTATTTGAGCTGTTAATAGTGAAACAGTTTTAATTTCAGAGTCATTTCATTCTTAAGTATTCAGGGAAGACACTGGTACAGTGTTAAGTGCTCAGATCGAGAGTCTGAAAGATGCTTCAATCTCTGGTCTGCCATTCAGCGGGAAGTCATAGCACCTACTTCCCACGCACAACATGAAGCTGAAATGAAGTCACACATGCAAATCACTGAATCCAGGGCTTGGCACATGTAAGCACTCAAGGCACGTCAGCTGCTGCTCTTCCTCCCTCCTTCCTAGTGGTAGTAGCAGCCGCAGCAGGGGGTGGTTGTGGTAACAGCTGTAAATAGTGTCAGGGCATGTTGCAAGAGTGGAGACAAACAGCAATGTAAGAATAAAGAACAATGGTGAGTTACACAGGGTTTGCAGTTAGATAAGAGTGGAATAAAAAAAAAACTAGCATGGCCACTGTGGTGTGTGTGTGTGTTTAATGGCACCTCTGAAAGTAAGACAGCCAAAAGATGCCCCTTCCTCAGGACTGGAAACTATGCCAAGGGGCACATGGCTATGCAAGAGGCATAGCTGGGTAGGGGTTCAGGGAACTCACCATATGAATCAGGGTCACACTACTCTCATCAATCTCAAGAACTCAGAAGACTTGAGGCTCAGAAAAGATATGGCTATCCTCCATTACCAAAAGGTCTCACAGCCTGGAACTGCCGGTGTCTCCCTGTAAGAGGATTAGCCCATACCGCTGAAGATGTCATCTCCCTGTTAAGAGTCTCCTGGCTTTTTACTTCCTGCTGATTCTCATAAGCTTTATCCCAACTTCCCGAGGGTATGATGTACCTCCTCAGTTACAACTGGCAATAACTGGACTGAGATGTTTGCATGGTTCACATATGGACCCCAAGCAAGAACGGCTGCTGTAGAGAGCATGCGCCATACATACTGGACAATAGTTGCTCACGGCCATGGTCTATAAAGGGCATGAGACCTAACTCAGTTTAAATTTAAGAATACATTTCCCCCACTACGGGAAGAGTCAGGCTGAATCTAAAATGAAGGGCTTTCAATGGAGGGAGTTATGGCAAGTAATCTCTGTGCCTTCTTTGTATGTAGATCAGGGTTAAAATAGGACTTCCTTAGGCTACGTTAGGTGATGCTGATGGTTGATCTCTCCACCTCCTCACATTGGTTTCTCAGTGCAACACAAGTTCATGCAAAGTCAGATGCAAAAATGACTGTCTGGGGCTGTCTTCAGCAGTGCAGCAACTGAATCAGTGCTGCCAATAGAAAGATTCAGTACCAACCCAACCTAAAAGATCAGCTGACTCTACTCTTATATAATTGGTTAACTAGCTACATATATGACCCAGGCAACTCCAGGGGGCTGACAGAGCAATGCTCTGTGTTCTTAGGATGAGGTATGTGGAAACAGGGCTTGGTAACCTCAAAGCATAACTTCTGTCAAGCTTGCTTCATCAAGCTGGGACGCAAACTGAAAAAGACAGTTATTTATAAGTAAGTCTAAAGTTCTGTTAGAGCAACACAGCAAGAGCTCAGTAAAGGTCTGCTGCAATGACGATATACAGTCACTACTATTATTATATTAACAAGACATTTATCCCTTCATAAGTTCTAGGCATGGTGGTATACACCAGTAATTCCTAGCTAGCTACTCAGAAGGCTGAGGCAGAAGAACCACAAGTCAGCCTCAGCTACAGTGAGAGCTCTATCTAAAACAAAAAAAAAAAAAAAAAAAAAAAAAAAAAACCAAAAACAAAACAAAACAAAAAAAAACAAACCAAAACCAAACCAAAATAAAATAAAAAAAAAGCTGGGGACACAGCCCAGTGGTATAGTACCTGTTTCATACATGTAAGGTTCTATGTTCAAACACAATTTTGCACCCCTCCCACACACAAAAGAGTTTATCAGTGAGTGAAGATTCAATTACTTATGATCTGCACTCATTAAAGCATTTGAAATGATCTTCTTTCAACGATGACTCTTTAAAAAGGTATTCAGAAGAGTCGACACCATGCCCATGAATGACGACGATCCTGTAGAGGCTGCTGAGCCCCATCACGAGGCCTTCCCTACAAGTTCTTAAGGAATGCATTCTGTCCTGTTTCTGTTTCAGAGATCAGGCTAGAGATCTCTAAGGTCTTGGCCTAAGGGTTCTATTTTTATATCTTCTACTGTGAGCTCCTAGCTCAAGGCAAATCCAAAATTATATTTTTTTTACCAGAAAGCTAAAAGATTTAAGTAAAATAATAGTGATTTCTGTTATAGATGGATAGGACAGACAGAATGAACAGATAGGGAATTCTAGGAGAAAATAACATCAAAGAGTTAAATAGGAACAGAATAGCATCTATAAGGTGCTTCAGGAAACAAGCCAAGAGACAGTGTAAAAATGAACAGAAGACACGAGCAGACAATCTGCAAAAAGAGAGGCATAAGCAGGTAAAACCAAATGACTGATGAGCAACCTGCCAATAACCAAAGAAATGCAAATCAACGCAAAATCATAAAGATGGGTCAAATTTATAAACCGCACTCATACAGTGTTGACAAAAATGTGGGAGATGAGCATCCTTAAGCTTGGCTGGTGAGCTTCTAAACTGGCATGGCCTTTCTGGAAGGGTAGTGCTATAGTATGCTCGCCATGCAGGCTGAGACACTTGGCTACATAGTACCAAGGGAACGAAAGGAAAAACGCAGCAGCCTCCAGCTATGCAGTCCCATATCATGTTCAACCTCACTATGAAAGGATAATTCTCAACAGCATAAAGTCGGGTAGACATAAGGTAAGAGGGACAGGGACCTTAGCTACCACCCAAGAAATGTGGCAACTCTTGATTTTTAAGGGCAGATTAAATAACCAAAGATGATATTACTAAGAAATGGAATAGGAGCGGAGATAAGGGGATGGAAGAAGGAAAAAGAAAAAGGCATAAGCAAGGTAGGGTAGAGATGTCAATGAGATAATGCATTACCAGTAACCAGAATTATGAATGACTCTCTACTCTGAGATCTCTATCCAGAGATGCCCACATTCACACAAAACGTAGAAATAATTTGCAGGATTTAGTTCATATGTACCCATTATATTATTTTTTAAAAAACCTCTCCTGATTGATGTATAAATAACTGGAATAAAGTAGGCCACAGGACGATAGGGAGCTGAACTGAGCTTTTAAATTGCTAGGGAAGAGAAGACCGACATTCTCTTGGCTTCGGGGATGGCTTAGTAGATAAAGTGTTGGCTGCATAGCATAGATACATCTGCACAGTGGGAAACTGCAAGAGACCCTGTCTCAGACAGGATGGAAGGTGAGAACCCAACACCTAAGGTTGTCCTCTGACCTTTACACATGTATGGTGGCAGGGGCATGCCCTCACAAACATACAAATCAAAACAAAACTGAACAAAGAAAAAACCTTAGCAGCGGTAGGAGTGAGCCCCTTTCTTACAGAATTGGCTCACTGGTAAGTTTCTATTTTGTTTGCTTGTAGAGGTGAGATTGGGTCTCACTGTACACTCTAGACTGGTCTTGAACTTGTTATAGAGTCCAGGCTGCTCTTGACGTCAAAGTATTTTCACCTCCACCTACTGATCTGGCATTACAAGTGTGTACCACCATATCCAACATGATACATGTTTTGAAATTTGAAACACGGATCCTAAGATACAAGGCAGCCCTGGTGGAACAGACCCATGGAGACTCAAAGGAAGTGATGTTACATTCACATTCCCAAGGAAGGTTAATGGCCATCCCATCACACTGAGTCACTGGACAGTACTTTAGCACATGATAACTTCAACACACAAGGTGACTCCCATGTGATTCATCCATGGAGACTATGCTTTCTGTGGGGGTGTTGACGGGTGCAGGTGATGCTCAGGGACAAGATTTCATGCTGATGCTTTGTCCTAGCAACCGGGAGGAGTCTTTTCAGGGACTGAAGTACGCAGGGCATGTAGTTAGGGTGTGGTACTGGTGACCTTTGTTTTTCTTTCTCTTTTGTTTCATTTTTTTTCTTTTTCGGGGGGGGGGGCAGGTAGGTAGGTGGAAGGGTTAAGTCCCAAGAAAGAATGATGAGAATTCTGATTTTCTGTACTCATAGGTTTATTACTTAAAGATGCATTACTGACAGGTTAAATAATCTCACTTATTTCCCTAGCTGCATGTACTACATTAACAAAAACTCCAACTAAGTCATATAAATTAAAAGCAACATTACCTTAGTCTTAGAAAATACAATTTACCCAGTGTTCTTTGAAGCCACTTGAAGTTGGAAGTAAAGAATATGTTGGTTTTTTGTGGAAACTTCTTACTCAACATTTTAAGAATGTAAGTAGTCCTTGATGGAGACTTCTGAAAGAAAGTTACACTGTGAAATTCAGAGAAAGGAGAAAGGATAGAATAGGTGGGGAAGATGGAACAAGAAAAGGGGGAGGCAGGGATGGACAGAACATGCATCAAAGCTGAGCATCTTGGTAGAGGCTGGCATTCCTGGTCACGAACTTCATTCCAGAGAAAAATAGGGAACTGTTCTAGCATCTCCAGGACTGACTCTCAGTCAGCAGAGCTTTCCCACCCTAGCGAAGAGGAGGTGTGCAGTCAATCAGCCATGGTTGTTCGTCTGAATCCACCAAACACCCCCAGCTCTAAAAACTTCACTTCCTCTGGCAAAGGATGTCCCGGGTCAGGCCATCAGCTCGCCCCAAACAGCCCTCCAAATGGAAGAAGCCTGTGCCTAATACCAGGACCACGTTGACTTCTCCATCCAGGCTGCATCGCCAGTCTGAGGCCTGGCCTCTGAATCATCCCTTGTCTCTCCAGGAGATTCATCTTCAGTGTGCAGCCTGTCTCAGCTGCAGCTTGTTTATCTCTGTGGATCTCACTCAAGATTTAGGAAACCTCTAGAGATAAGCTGTGTTGGCTTAGTTGAGGTTACAAAATGGAGATGAAATTCCCAATAGAGTCAAATATTGTAAGTTTGGCCAAACTTCTTTTTGATTGTTTTCCTTCTCTTTATATCAATCCCCACTGCTGCCCACACAACACAGAAAAGAGCTGTTAGACCAAAGTCAGTGGTTTCCCCTGTGACCAAACCCACACACCAAAGGCCTCCTGCACCAAGACACACATGGGTCAGTCCTCCATCATCCTAACAGGGTACTGGCTTCTCCCAAATAGCATCCTGCTTGCCATGTCTCTGAATACTTCATACATAAGGAAAAGAATATATATATGAAAATGTGTGCAAGGCTGCAAACAAATGAGGATATAGCCATTCCTGCACAAAAACCATCATTCTTAGAACTAAGGACTACGAAATTAATATTCACCTTCCAAGTCTCACAAGTCATTTCTGCTAGTACGCTGCACATTAGACTCTTTATTATTAGATCGGGTTCTCTAAAAGGCACTTTAAAACAAAATGAAATAATAACATACTGCCTTGGAAATGGAACAAAGGACACAGCTACTTGGTTAGTATTGAAACCTATTCCTATCTCTTTCTCTGCTATTAGAAAAAAAAAACCACAAAACCCCAGTAATCTTGTAAACAGCCTAAAGTTCTCGATAACAAAAGACAAACATTGAAGCAAGCCTATTTTTGGAAAGACTGATGATGCTATCTATTGTTTGCATCTGATTGGTTGTTTCAGTCAAGTGAGCAAGAAGAGGAAGTTATTTAAACTATTATTTATAGATGACAAGGCTGATTAATTGTTCCAGCCAACTCCCAGGCTGCCTCTGAACACACACTATCCTTCTGCTTAATTGACATTCAAGGGGTGGGTACAGTGGACAGCTCCTGGTCTTGCCTTCCCTCTGAAATGATTAGCTACTTTATTAACAGGGGTGCAGGAAAGGACTTGGCATTGATGATATTATATTTTACCCACTTCTTTAACAATTAGCCTTTTAAATCTAATGCTTATTATTATTATTATTATTATTATTATTATTATTATTTATTAAATACTAGAGCCGCCGAGATGTAGGAGGTCAGGAAATAGAAAAGGTCATTCTGGAAAGTCAATGTTAAGGGAAACAAGAATGAGAATGTGAATACCATTTTCCTAAAAGCACACTTCACACACTTGGTTAAGATGGACACCATAACTGTATTTAGCAGTTCACTTAAACACATGCAGCATGAGCAGGGACTCCTAATATTTATTTTAGAAAATTGAAGAATATTAGGAATTGGCCAGCTCGGCCCAGGCTCTACCTTTGTGTCAATCCTCGATAAGGACTACTGCACAGTCTTATGGTTCAGGGCATTTTGTTGCATCCCTGCTAACAATGGTTTCCAAATTATTGCCGGAAACAAAGTGGCCTACAGGCTCTTCAACCTTCCAGTAGTTGTTCACTGACTTCCTAGAATCCTTGTGGTTCTTGGCCCAGTTCCTGGGCCTGTTCTTTGAATTTCTTCCCTTCTTTCTTGACAGTGAGTGGGTCAGTACAACACATGAAGGTACCTTCAACTGCAGTCCCACACACTAACACCAGACTAACCTTATGGCCCTAGTCTAAGACTCAACACTGTTCTATCTCTAGGCTCTTGCTACAATCTCCATCAGTGATTCTCAACCTTCCTAACACTATGACCCTTTAATATCCTTCCTCATGTTGTGGTGACACCCCCCCCCCAACAATAAAATTATTTTTGTTGCTACTTCATAACTGTAATTTTGTTATTGTTATGAATTGTAAGGTAAGTAAATATCTGTGTTTTCTGGTGGTTTTAGGTGACCCCTGTAAAAGGGTCATTTGACACCCCCCCATAAAGGTCATGACCCACAGGTTGAGAACTGCTGCTCTACACAAAACATGCGGGCATTCACGGACTTATTATTCAACCAAGAGTGATTCCCTGCTGGCTGTGTAGTCATGAACAAATTCACTCGAACATTTTTAAAGTTTAGAAACAAGGATGATCATCCGCCAGAAAAACCCACAGCTGCCCAAACAGAAAATACAGGCTGAGAACAGGAAGAGCTGGGTAGCATTTACCTGTGCCAACCTAGACAGGAACATGTACATAAAACACGCAACTCACTCCAAGAACACAATGAAAGAGCAAAGGATGCGGCAGCCAAGAAGTCAACTCAGGCAATGCAACACATGCCACCTTGCTTTGGGGATTACACCAGCTGGCACAGTGCTTCTGAAATCAATTATTTCCCCTTAATACTGACCCAGCAATGAGATTAGTACTGAATTATTAGAGTGGACTCAGGCATGCACAAACAAAATGCTTAAAAGGATGCTGGAACAGAACCACAGTGATGGGAACACGAATGCATGTTAACAAACTTAAGTCCTCCATTTTAATAATCCATGTAAGTATGACAGAGATGGGAGAGGGGCCCTGTGAGGACCCTGAAGGACAACTGTCTATCTCTTCTTCTGGTTACTCTGGTGCTTGTGCTGCTTTGGTCAAAATGGCCCTGTCCATCTGGCTTGCTGCCTAAATCACCACACTATTAACCCCACTCTTCCCTCTGGATCATAAGAACCGTCCAATGTTCCTTGTCTAGGAATGACAAGGGCAGAGCCTGGGCAGAGCTGGCTGATTCCTACACACTCCAGTGGTTCTCAAGCTGTGGGGTCATGACCCTTTTCCAGGTTAACCAACCATCTCACAGGGGTGCATACCAGTTATTTACATTATTGTGTTGGCTAGTCTTATATCAACTTGATACACAAACTAGAGCTATCTGAAAGGAAGGAACCTCAGTTGAGGAAATGCCTCCATAAGATCTGGCTATAAGGTATTTTCTTAATTAGTGATTGATTGGGGAGGACCCAGTCCATTATGGATGGTGTCATTCTTGGGCTGATGGTTCTGGGTTCTACAAGAAAACAGGCTGAGCAAGTCATGGAGAACAAGGCAGTAAGCAGCTCCCCTCCATGACCTCTGCATTAGCTCCTGCCCTGATTGAGTTCCAGTCCTGACTTTCTTTAGATGAACAGCAATATGAAAGTGTAAGCCAAACAAACCCTTTCCTACCCAGCTTGTTTTTTGGTCATGGTGTTTAGTTGCAGCAATAGAAACTCTAACTAAGACAGTTATGATTCATAACAGTAGTAAAATTACAGTTTGATGTAGCAATGAAAGTAATTTTATGTTTGGAGGCCACCACAACATGAGGAGCTGTATTAAAAGGTCACAGAATTGGGAAGGCTGAGAACCACTGCTCTAGACTCATTCCTAGTCTACTTCAGGTCTATTATCATTTGGGGTTGTGGGTGCTATTATTAGAATAGAGTTTTTATACAGTTAGGCCATTTGCTTTGATTTCTTATTTACTACAGGTTAAGTCCAAAGTTATTTATATCATGTGGGTCTCTGAACACTTGATAGGGTGAAGTAGGTTGCTATTACAAAAAATAAGTCAATCAATTGTAAGTTTAATATCTGAGGTTCAGAGACTCCATGTCTCTAACTTCACTGGTGCCAAAGGCAAGGCTGGGAAGAAGTAAGATGTATCTGCCTAAGGAGCAGGAAGGCACCTCTACTGACAACCCAAAGCCATGTTAAAACTCTTTGGCTAAGTTTTCAGACCACTCTAAAAGAGTAAATGCAGGCTTGCTTGCTTCTTCTCCAACACCAAGATCAAGGTAAGCCCTTTTAGAGTGCAGCTTTCTAAGCTGGCCTTCTGGAAGGTGTCACAATGGTCTTAATGGTATATGGAGCCTTCTTGTTGCAACCCCTGCTTTTGGTCACACCTTGCATTGGCTCCAGTCCCCTATGTTCAAAGTTACCATGGCTTTAGCTGAAAGCTTTAGGATTTTTGAAAGTCACCTCTATTGATAGCCTACTCTTTTGGATTTCTATTTATCTATGACTTCTGAGAAGATGTAATTTTCTTTTTCATTTTAACTTTTATCTTATTTCTAAGATGTCTGGTATGAAAGTATTTAAATCTTAAGTTCTGGGATAAACTAAAGTTAGAATATAGTTCATAATGTTCCCCCAAATGATTTCACTGACTTTCACCTCTCGTCTAAGACTACCGGATAACTCCAGAGAGGGAACACTGGAAGTCACTATGACATGCCTCTTTCTTAGAGGTGTTTTGGCACTCTTAAGAGAGAAAATAGTATTTCGAGAGCACTTGCAAAGCACCAAGCCCCTCTGTTTTGTGCTTTCACATACGCTATCCCTTACTCCTGTGAACTAAGTCTACTATGTACCATAAGCTGTGTGGCTCAAGGACTTATATCGACAAGCACTCGAGCTGTGCTTTGAACCAAGTGTCAATGTGACTCTAACAATGTCTTCTCTTTATATATAATCCTGTTCCTCAGAAGTACAAAGTACAGTCTCCTGTCCTCCTGGTGCTAATTTTCATGGTAAACTGGTATAGTGATTCAGAGATTGAAAAACTGAGACTACAGAAGAACCAATGATAACTTGACAGATAGGTCATGTTAAATGGCAAAGTGGGTGCTGTAACCAGAGTCCCTTGTTCCAAATGAACAATTTAATGTGCTCTAAAAGAAACATATTAAACAGATTTTGTGAAGATGTGTTAAACGTTAGATTCACTAAGCACTACATGGTAGGAAGTGGTGTCTAGTGAAATGAGGCATCTGAAGACATAATGTAGGTGTTGGCACCTACCCTGCTCAACACTAACGACAGGACCAACTGTCTTTGCAATACTGCATGGAACACTTTTTTCTGCTTCTTTGAACTATTGTCTTTCGAGTACATTGACTTGCCCAAAGCTACTTTGATCATTAGGCAGATTTGAATTTTTATTATTTTCTTTATAAATGTGATATATATATATATGTATATGTATTTATTTCACTGATGGTTTGTATCAAACAGATGGAGACTATGTGCAGTGATTACTTCTATAGAGCTAGGCTGTCTATATCTAAATTACAATGGTATTTACGCACAGTATGTACACATATACATATAAGAACACTGCTATTTTGTTCAACACTGTCTCTGCTGCATCCAATAAGCCTGGCTTTCCCACTGCCCTCCCCAACCCCCAAGGATAGAAATTACTCTTAGCTGCTCTGAGTATAAGTTTCAGACGTCCACACCCTTGATTCCTTAGAATATCCAAGTTAGTTACGGCACTTTTTAAAAAAAAAAAAAAAAAAAAAACTGAAATGTGAAACAGCAAGCTATCCTACTAGAGAAATTCTGTAAAGATTTTTTGTTATTAGTATTTATATGAGACCTTGGAATCTACAAAGTATAGTAAAGGACAAGAAAGCTGTAGAACTGAAAAACAATAGAAAGGCCAACACAAGCAGAAACCAAAGACACATTTTTAACAGTATTCCTGTGGCCTAGAAAAGTTAACAGGCCCTTTCCAAAGCTTTTATTTACTTACTTTTAAATGCCAACATAGCAATTGGGAAAAGGGAAACAGAAATGGATAATCCTACTGCTGAAACGAACCAAGAGGTTGAGGTATAGTTCAGTGGTGTAGAAACTGCTTGAGACTACATACTCAAGACCAGTTTGGGCAACATGGCGTCTCGAAAACAAAACAACAACAGCAAGAAGAGAAAGAACCAGCAATGCAGCCTCTGAATTCCTCTGGATTTAAATCGTGCTGGTCTTTGTTAGAGCTTGGTAGAGATACCGCTCTCTTTAGAACAGCAAATTGTGAGGGAGATGCTGGGAATTACGGTTTCGCTGGCTAGGATAGTAACAGTCCTGTCTATTTGGAAAGGCTTCAGTGTTCTTGGTAGAAAACAACGTAAACAAAGTCAATTGGGTCACCATAAACTAAGTTCTATCCAAGAAAGTCACGCCTAGAGAGAGGTCAACAGTCATCTTAATCCGGAGGAACACCAAGAGCCATTTCCAAGGACTTCTGGGAACTGCAGGATGACGATCAGGACTTGGCAAGTGAATGGCTTCTGTTTAAGCTCCACATGGCTCCAGGCTGCAATCACCTAAACTCACCGGGCTCCAGCAGCTTCTGCTCCTAGAGACTCCCTCATGGGAATGCTCCCTAAAGTTCTTCCTGAGGCTAGCCCTCACTTTTCCTCTGGATCTCTTCTCTGCCTCCTCAAATCTGTGTCACAGGTCCTCCACAAGTGCTTCAGTACCTCTCTGCAGGATCCTCTTGGGGCCCTTGTGACACTGCACCCCACCCCCACTGGAATGCCGGCTTTTAGACAGTGACTCATCTGTCTTCTCCCTCCTTTATTTTTCTTGCCTTAAAGGCCCTGACACCTGGCAGGTGCTTAGCATTATCTGTTGATGAAATGAATGAAGCAAACAGAGGAAGCAAAGGAGGGAAGCAAAAAGAGGCAAGAGGAGGAAACTGCTTTTGAAGGAGCAGGGCAGAGTGTCCAAGACAGGGTCGTGTGTTTCTACATAGAGGTTACACACAACACAACCTTATTTCCCTTCTTGTAAATTACAAAGATTACGCATCTCTGGCTTTCTTTAAACAAAGGATCAGTAGATGCTGAGCTCCTGAGAAGGGTGAAGACAGAAGTAACAACTTGTGTTTGCAGGCCAATATACAGCTTTTATGGAGAAGCCATGTGACTCTTGAGTCAATTCTAGAAGGCAGAGAAATAATTTATATGTTCCCCCAACCCCTCCCCACCAGCAGTCTCACTGTGTGGCCCTGGCTGGCCTGCAATTCTGCTCTGGAACCAGGCTGGCCTTGAACTCACAGAGAACTGCCCACACCTCCTAAGCACTGGGATTAAAGGTGTGCTCCACCGCATTTGGCTACTGTTATCATTCTACACAATGATAATGATGAGAAAACTGAGGCTCAATAACTCAGGGTTTTGTCAAGGTTACATGTTCACTACAAGTGGCTGAGGCAGAGCCCTCAAAGAAGCCTCCATCCAGCCTTTGAGGACTGAGTTTGGGCCCCCATAGTCTAAAAACTCATCACCTTGCCCACCACTAGGAGGGCAGGGGCTCAAGAGATTAGAAGTACTAGGGCCCTATCTCAAGCAAATGAAACTCTAATCAAAGTGTAATTTTATAAAGTGCCCAATTCACTCTCCATTGAGAATATAAACAGAACTATTGCTCAAGAGCAATTTTCTCCAAACAAAGCAAACTTAAGTGAAAACAAGAACAAAAGCCTGACTCCCATTAACAAGGAACCACAAGGTACAGCTCCAGTGGTCTCTCTACCTGCTTTAATGTGTATCTCCTGCTACAGCAGACCAGTTTCACTGGAAATACGTCTTTGAATTTTGTCATTATGCAAATGCAAATGATCATTTAGACAATCACTTTTTTCCCTTTTTGTACAGCATTGAGGAACAACTGATGCAAAGTAAACTGTGCATTTTCAAAACACATAATTTTAATGACTTTTGACATATGTTTACATCCAGGAAACCACAATCAGGATAATGAACATATTCAGCATCCCCGAATTTTCCCCTTGCTCTTTGTCATCTGTCCCTCCCACAACTACACTACTTCCATCCCCAGGCAACCATGGGTCTGCTTTCTGTCATCATGGTTTGGTTTGCATTCCCTAGAACTTTATACAAATGGAATCATTAACTTTTTTTGGTCTAGTTTCTTTCAGTCAGCATAATTATTTTAAGATTCCCTTACTTGGCTGTACGTATCAATAATACATTCATTTTTTTCAGAATGGCATAGTCAATTGTTTGACTATTCTACAATATGGTTAGCCATTCCCTACTAATGGTTTCTCGATTTTGGCCATTATAAATAAGTCTGTCATGAGCACTCATCTAGAGTTGATTTCTATGAACATATGCTACCATTTCTCGACTAAGTTAACAGGAGAACAGCTATACGGCAGGCATACATTTACTTACCTCTGTAAGAGCTTCAAGCTTATCTGTCTGTCTGTCTATCTATCTATCTATCTATCTATCTATCTATCTATCTATCTATCTATCTTTGTTCTCCAAACATAGGAACAATTCTAAGTAAATGTTATAATTTTATATTCTAATTCTATATCCTTGTCACTACTTGTTTTGGTCAGTCTTTGTAATTTTAGCAATTCCAGTAGATACGTAGTATTATCTCTTTGTGGTTTTAATTTTATTAAAGTATTTGTCATCTAACTCATATGCTGGAAAGATTCATTATATTATTCTCTGGACAAAATTTACTTGATGGATAGGTAGATAGATAGGTAGACAGACAGAGATGGATGAATAGGTAGATAGATGATAGATAGATAGATATAGATAGATATAGATGATAGATAGAGTCAGACAGTTCATATTCTTTGTAATCTTCTTCTCCCAGTCTCTTTGCTAGCTGTTTTCTTTTCCTAACAGTGCCTTTGAATGACAAACATCTTTCTTTTGATGAGACAACTTCCTGATCTTTCTTTCACACTTCATATTCTTTTGTATATCATGCTTGACAAGTCTTTGCTAAATTCATGAAAATTATTTTCCTTCTCATTTTCCCTAGACATCTGTTATGGCCAAAATGTTTGAGTCTCCCCAAATTCTTACTGAGATCCTAATCTCTATAGTGATGGTATTCTAAAGTGGGGCCATTAGGAGGACTCTATTCTCATGGGACTGGGGCCACAAAGAACTAGCTAGTTCCCTCTGTCATGTGAGGTCACACTGCAAAGAGGTTCATCTACAGAAGAAGCAGACCCTTGCCAGATACCAAATCTGCTAGTCTTTAATCATGGACTTTCCACCCTTCTAGAGATATGAAAAACAAATTCCTATTGTTTATAAGCTGAGCAGTCAAAAGTAGTTTATTATAGCAGGGTGAACAGACAATGTTCCTGAATTTTAGCTCTCATGTTTAGGACTATAATCCATTTGGGGTTTGAGTTGTATATGGTAAAGATAAAGGAATGAGGCTTAGCTTTTTGGTTATGACTACCTAGTTGTTCCAGCATCATTTGTGGAAATGATTATTCTTTCTCTATTGAGTTAACCTGACACACACACACACACACACACACACACACACACACACACACACACACTCCACATTGAGTCTGTATACCTCTGGATTCATTAATCATTTTTATTTATGCATTTTCTCTCTTTCTGCCAATTTTTATGTTGCTTCGACGACTGTGAACTTTGTAAAAGTCCTGACACTGGGTAGTGCAGCTCTTCCTTCAGCTATGCTCTTCTTTTAGAGCTGCTTAAGGCACCTGGACCCTTGGCATTACACTTCAGAATCAGTGTCAAGTCCCCCCCCCCCCATCTGCTGAGATGTCTGGTTTCTTGAGGTTTTAGATCAAGGATTAATTTGAGAAAAGATGATGTCCTGAAATATTGAGCTTTCTGACTTACAAATAGTTCCATCTTTTTATTTATTTATGTTTCCTATTTCTTCATTATAATTTTTGTGTACAAGTTTTGTATATCTTTTGTAAATTTATCCCCGATACATCCCTTCAATTTTTTTTTAATGTTACTTAGGTCATACTTAACAAACATCCTACTTTCTCCAGAGGAAGAGTGCAATTTGTCCTTCTGGTCTATCTATCTACAATCTTCCACTTTTGTATTTAAGAAGCATCTCATGACCATCAGCCCAGACCAACAGCTTCCCTGTGTTCTCACTGCCTGTGACACTTAGCGCTGTTTTATCTAACAACAGCACACAACTCAACAACACCTTAGAGCATGTGCTGCTCCACGTCTTACCTGGCCAACTAAAGCAGAATCCCCTTGAGAGTAAAAACTCTAGTTTATACTTACTTGTAAATCCATAGTGCTTGGGGTATTGAGAGACAGATAAGTCCTTTTTAAGTAAGTTAAGCCAACCAAACTGTGTCCAAATTCTCTTAATTATACACTGACATAGAATTAAGCACATGAAGAAAACATATTAAGTAACTATTTGTGTCCAACTACAGCATGGACTAAAGCGTTTAAGAGAACCATGTGTATAACTTTGGTTTCTGCTCCCGGGGCACTTTATGGATGAAATCACTGAAGAGACAATCCCCTGGGCATCTGCATGAAAGAACCCTAAGGGCCCCAGGGCCTGTAAGCAGAGATGTTCTAGGATGGCTTCTGTCCACTTTCCATTTCAGTTTCTGGCTTCTGGCTTGTGTAACTCTAACAAATACCTGTTAGCATCCAATTGATCTGTTTACAAGCTACAGGCAGCTGCTTACAAGACACAGGCCAAATTTCATCCTTGGGCATCCAAGAATTATTTCCAGTGATTTTAGGACCATTATTCAATTTTGGCCTTGTTCACTTTTTGATATAATTTTAGCATAAATTAAATATGTTTATAAGACCGTGCAATATAGTTTCCTGCCACACGGTATAAGAAGTAATAAAACACAAGATGGGGACTTCAGTGTGGGCCATTCAGTGCCATGCATTTCAGTCTTCATAGTTCAGAGATTAAAAACCAACATGAATATAAGATATTTAGGATTTAGTCTGCTTTCAATTTCTATTATTATAGTACATCAGCCTCAACTTTTCCTCACTTTCTTCATGAGAGAATACTCTTTGACCACATTAAAAGCCATAAGCTAACAACTGGCACCGCCAGGCAGCACTGGCACTGGAGGACAGCTGTCTCACACAAAATCACTATAGGAAACGCCAGAGTAGTGGACCTAGGAGTCTCTCGAGAATGAAAATAGCAGTCATTAGTAATGGATCAACAGAATAGGGAAAATACACAGCTGCCGCTGTAGGAGTTTTAAAAGTAGTTCAAAATTGACCATGTCGCATTATCAAGCCTGATGACTTTATAGCTTCAACAACATAAAAAATTGGTGACGGGCTTGTGTTTCATTTCCAGTATCAAAGAACTCTAATGTTCAACCCCAAAGAAGTCAGATGTACTGCCTGAGTTAGGAAGGAAATAGTCTATACTTTCGCATTTCGAGTGCTTACAAGGCTTGTTTACAAATAGCTCCACAGGTTCTGTAACAGAATAGTAATGACTACTCTGTGGTGGGAGTGCTTCAGTTCTGTGGGCACACAGCAGAGCCATTGCCAAGACAGTTCATGAGCATCCAGACAGACAGTCAGGGGTGGGCTGGCACATTTTATACTAAGTGATTACAGTACAAAGGGTCAGATGAATGGCTGCTGGACCTCCTGTTTTCAAAGCACTGTGGTGGAGAACTGCCTAGCAGCCATACAGCTTCTCTGCTCTGCCAGGGCCCAATGTGGGACAGCACACCGCGACAGAGGAAGATCCCACATCCTGACTAGTACTGAAAAGGAGAGACGAGGGATCTGGGGCCCTTTAAAGATGTTTTCCCAATGACCCAACTTCTTCCCACTAGATGTCAAGTCCTAAAAGTTGTCCCACCTCCCAATAATGCCAAGCTGGAAATCAATCCTTTAACACATGGTCTTTGGGAGACATCTCGGGTCTCAACTGTGCAATCCACTCATGACGTGAGAGCTTTACAGGCAGAAGGGGTCACTCACTGTTCACACGGGCCAGGAACTGTGCAAGACATGGTTCTTGCCTTCAAGATGCTCTGCCTAGTAGCCATTCTCCAAAGGCGGAAAGGAGAGTCACTGTCCCTCCTGCCCTCGCAGTCAAATTTTGCCTGAGATGCAGAGATAAGAGGATGAGAACTCCAGCTGACAGAAAAGAGCCAGCAACCAAGGCTCAAAGAGACAGCGGCCAGGGACGCATCTGTCAGAACCTATTCCCTCATTATTAACGCGGAGTTCTTTGTGACTCGTGTGGCCAGTGTGGGATGGCTGCCACCCTTTCCCAGGGCTGCTTCCATTCTTTGTGCCGCTTCTCTTCTTCCTTGTCTCGTCTTTAGAGTGTACTCCTCATCTTCCCTGTGTTTCCTGTGGATGTGACAACTACAAACCGTAAAATTTCCACATAAAGATAAAAATTCTTACTATATATTTATAGACCTGCCTCACAGTAATACGGTGGGAGAGACAGGGACTAGGAAATAAGTGAGTGTAAGACTGACGGTAGGGCAGGCGTTTGCTTGTTTGCCTGGCACACTCGGTCCCCATGTTCAGTTCCCAGCACCACATAAAATGACCACAGAACAAGGAAGAGCTGTGATGAGCACCTATTCATTATACTGTCCAACCTTAATGGCTTTTGAGCGTGTTCACTGAAAGTTTAGCTAAAGTACATACATTAGGAAAAACATACATCAGTACTCTATCCGGAAACCATGGTGGTAAGCTAAGGTCACACATGACAGAAATGCATGAGTCACTGTCACTTCAAACAAGGAGTCACGTGTTCAAATCTTTCATTCTTCTTTATCCCTGTCCTCACTAGGTCCTACCTTTATACTTTATCAGCTGGACTTTCCAAAGGTTTTAAATGAGAAAATTAGTGATACTGCTCTTAAGACCAGTCTCTGAACTAGCTACTTTAAACATCTGTGTTTAAAAATAACACTTACAAAAGTATTATCTGAAGGGGAAAAAGAAAAAAAAATGCTTCAAATTGTTTGTCAAATGCAAGAAACATGGCGATGCAGGTAACCGGCTTAACTTTCTAGGTAGCTTGCCTCATTCGGTCGGTGCTGCTGACCTCGTGCTGGAGGATTACACATGCTGACAGGAATGCAGACTGCAGAAGTGGAGAAAGACTAAAATCTGAGAACTAATATATTTTCAAAATGACAATGTTTCGTATCACAGGAACCCAAGCCAGCTCCAAAACCAAGCCCAGTGATGTTTCTGGCAGACGTGCAATCTGGATCATCCGCGAAGCTATTTAAAGTTGCTTGATATGTTACCACGACAGATTTCAAAGATCAAAACACAGGTGTGCACAAGTGTTGCCCAATCCTGTGGTAGGAGAGAACAGGCTCTCATTCCACCTAGAAACAGACCCAAACACAAACACCCACGTGAGTTCAGGTGTATGGCTCTGTCTGCAGGCAGAAGAATTTATCTCCGGAGTGTTCTGATAGAAATATGCTCTGATAAGACAGTTTTAATAAACTTACATTTCTCTGAACGGGGTGTATCTCTTTAGCTGACAGGCAGTATGTACACCTGCCTTTATATTATTTTTAACCTCTTCAAACACCCATAAGATTACGGCTGTTCCTAATTTAAAGAACCTTAATTGTTCTTTTTGGCTTCAATAAACATAGCAAAGTAGCCTACAACTCTAAGGGCAGTGGAGGTGGAAATCTGTTCCAGTTCATTGTGAACCAAGAAAGAAACTTATTGAGATAAAGCCGTATGAAGACAAGGGACTTAACTAGAACTCATTAAGTAGAGTGTACACTATATCCAATGATCCATTTCATTTTAAATAGTTCCCGTATGTAAGACATTACACATTGTTTCACATCAACAAAACCAAACAAGAGAAGGGAGCCTTGGCTTCTGAGGCCATAATGGCCACAGCTCTGGTTTGGTTTGGAGAGCTTGGTTTCCTAGGATATCTAACTTGATAAGAGTGCTCCTGGTTCATCTGGGGGAAGTGTGTGCTTAGCGCCTGTGCCCAAATGCACACTTGGCTTGCTCAACAGGTGAGGAGTGAGTTTTGTGTGAATGTGAGCAGCAAGGAAAGAACCATGGATGTAGCTGTGAGCAAATAACCACACTGTGGTTCTCTAATGGGAAATTGGCTAAGAGAAACACATCCTTTCTTAAAACAAAAGAAAACAAAACAAAAATCCCCTGGAGAGGAGAAGCAGGGGCAGAGATGTAAACAGGGAAGCACTTGTGCACCGCCGCCATTTGGTCAGCAGATGTTGGTGTCTGCCCTCGGCTCCCACAGGCGAGCCAAAGCTCTTCATTTTTGTACAGCAGCTTCTATCCCAAAGTAACATGAGATGCTGCTTGGCTGCCCTGACAGTACATGCGTGCGAAGAGCTGTATGGAACGAGTTATAAAGGGGCAGACACCTGTCAAGCCCGTTTGGCTGCTGTCTGCTGAATTGGTGGCTGGCTCCATAATGTGGATGCTGAGCTGTATCAATGCTACAACAGAAGGGTAGCTGGTACAGATTTCAGTCTCCTAGCATACAAAGCAAGGGGAAGGACTGGATTAGGTAAACGCATCCCAGCCTTTTCTAGCATTAGCAACTTCAGCACATGCAAACCTCTGTGAGACCAATCAAATGACAGCAGTGATACTTGAAGAATCTGTGCAGCCAGAAAAATACAACGACAAAAAGAAAGTGGATGTAGTGATAGTTGGAACTCTAACTCCAATGTATTAATCACAGCAGAGTCAACATTCATCTTTAAAGTAATGGTCCACAGATGTTAGACTTCATTTAGTCTACAAACAACACTTGGGATACATATGACTTTTCAAAGTCTTTGCAATAACTCCATAGCAGATTCCAGACTCCATCTCTAGACATTTGTACAAAGGCTGGAAATGCAGAATTCCATGGACATACTTCAAACCCTCTGCTGCTAACCTGCCACTACCATTTACCAGAGAACCAGCTCTGGAAACAGCAAGACTTCTGTTCTATAGTCCCCTCGACAGGGACATCCTAGTGACATTTCAGACAGCAGCGCCCTGAAGCTCAGATTCTAGCACACATTTAATAGAAATTCCGAGAGTCCCTCAAGAGCAGCCCCACTCCATGGAACAGAGCTACCTATTTTTTCTTGGTGTTTTGGAAATGTTTTCACAGAGACCCTATAGTTTTCTCATAGAGGGAGAACAAGTGTGCCCAAACAGGAGTCCATCAACTGTAACACATGCCTATACAATCTGAGAGGAGGGAGGGACATAGAGAACTTCCTAGGTAACAAGCTCCTTGAACCCAAAATAACCCAAACTTGGCTTTTCTAAGAAACCTGTAACTGTTGGTGGGGGTGCATGGGTGTGTGCGTGTGTCTACAGGAGCGTGGCGAATTAGGTTGGGTGTCTATTTTGCAAAACAATGCAGATTTACAATGTTAGAAGTTCCTAATGTCATTGAATCCTTTCGGGTTGGAGCAGAAGCAGACAAGCAGATCAACACAAGTGGTCTTCGAAGTCATTGAGATTGTCATCCAGAGCGACTCTGGCTAAGCGCCCATGGGCAGATTCTAGCTAGACAAATAGTACATAGCAACAAACTTGGCTATGGCAATGTCTCTAAGGAACTAGTTTATCAAGATAACTTGAATTCCTTTATAGGAACAGTCTCTCAAGACTGACATGAGACAAAGTTGCGGAGATGACTCTGTCCATCACCCACTACTATTAAAGTACTTTTGGCAGTAAAAAGAGTCTCTGTTTATTATTGACAGGCCTTTGGAAGAATATCATTACTCTCACCCCTAAACCAAGCAATAGAAAAAGACCTATCGTTGGATGAGATGGCTCATGCCTTTGATTCCAGCACTCAGGAGGCAGAGGCAGGAGGATCTCTATGAGTTCAAGGCCAGCCTGGTCTATATAGTAAGTTCCAGGACAGTCAGTGCTACACAGAGAAACCCTGTCTCAAAAAGAAAAGAAAAAGACCTATCAACAAATTCATTCAACAGTCAAAAAGCACTCAATATCACTCTTTTGTCTCTGTCTTTACAATAGGAAACTACCTACGACAACTGCCCCCAAATGTATAAGTAACCTTCACAACCAAAGCCAAAATCTTTCAAAACAGCCATCTTACATAAGCCATGGAACAGTCTTTACATCAGAGAATCATCGGTCATAAGCGAACTGAATCTCTCTGCACACTCATGCAAAGTTGTTTTTCTGTAATCTCTTAGATATTTTTATAAAACAAAAACCGGGGTTAAAGATTGCTTAGTGGTTATGAGTGATTATTGCTCTTGCGGAGGACTCAAGTTCAGTTCCCAGCATCCATGCCAGGCAGCCCATAACCCTAAGATCCAAGGCCCTCTTCTTGACTCCACAGGCACCCGTCTTCTCCTCATGCACATACCTACACACAAATGCAGATCATTAAAAACCGATAAAAATAAATCCATAAAAACCCCACAGAACTTAAAATCTTTAAATTTAGGGTTTTTTTCTTCAGAACCAGGGAGAACAGCTACTAGGAAAGTGTAGCAGTATAGCTTGATTATACATGCTCCAGCTATACACAAAAGAGCCTCCAAGGCCCACTCAGTCTACAACGGAACAGAGGAAGAAAAACACTGCTATCAAGACAGGGCCTGGAAGCTGAGTTGAGGGTGAAGGCCTGCAACCCCAAATTCAAAACCAGCCTAGATCTCAATCTGTACCCCATTTTTTGCTTTTTATGCACCAAGTTAAAAATGGAGTAGAGATTTAGATCATTGTTAGTGTTTGCTTAGCTTGTGAGCAGCCCTAGGTTCAAGCCCAGAGCTTCAGGAAAACAAAGAAACAAAAAACAACACACACACACACACACACACACACACACACACACACACACATACACATCCTAGGATGTACTAAAGGCCGACAATTGTTGTCTTTGTGCAATATCCACGTGGCTGCACGGTGTTTTCATCAGGCGCAGTCATATCCATTAGCCTATGAATTCTGCTTGTTTTTGCACTACACTGGCAGGATGGAAAAGCTGGCCTTCAAAGCACAGAATACTTATGATAGAACCCATCACTGAAAATTGTGCTGTCTTGAACTAGGCATTGACCTTTGCCCAAGGTTGATTAAAATTCAATCTCTAGGATTCGGATTCTGTCTTCTACATCTACACAACCTTGTTACATGAGCTCATCTGGGTTTCAAACTCTAAATGCCACCATCTACCAACTATTTCCAACTGTGCATTGTCAGGTCGGACTTCTCTGAGCACAAGTCCATATATCCAACTGCCTTCAGGACACACCCTCTTGATGTCTAATAGACATATCAATGCATTCAAGACCCAACCCCCAATCCTGCACCTCCAAACATACTTTCACTACTGCGCTGGCTAGTTTTATGTCAACTTGACACAAGCTAGTCATCAGTGAGGAGGGAGCTCCAACTGAGAAAATGCCTCCAAAAGATTAGGCTATAAGCAAACCTGGAGGGGATTTTCTTAATTAGTAGTTGATCAGGGAGGATGAGTCCATGTGGGTGGTGCTATCTCTGTGCTAGTGGTCCTGGGTTTTGTAGCCAAGCAGCCTGGAAACCACGAGGAGCAAGTCAGTAAGCAGCACTCCTCCATGGTCTCTGCATCAGCTCCTGCCTCCAGATTCCTGCCCTGTGTGAGTTCTTGTCTGACTTCCTTTAATGATGAGCTGTGATGTGGAAATGTACACTGAACAAACCCTTTCTTCCCCAAGTTGCTTTGGTCATGTGTTTGATCACAGCAATAGCAACCCTAACTAAGACATCCACTTTTTTTTTTTTTTTTTTTTTTTTTNTTTTTTTTTTTTTTTTTTTTTTTTTTTTTTTTTTTTTTTTTTTAGTAAATTCATTCTCCTAGTTGAAGAAAAGCAAACAAACATAACCTTGGTATGACTTTAATTCTTCCCTCTGTTCAGTCTCTTGGCAAATCCTCAAGCCTACGGCCTAGAAACCTGCTGATATTTACCACCCCTAATTCTACTACTTGTTCAAGCTCCCATCACTACTTACTGGGATTTTTGTAGAAGCCCACTAGCTGGTTCCTGGATTCTACTCTTGACCCTCTTCTCAAAGATTCTCACAACAGCAGTCAGAAAGGTCTTATAAATGACATATTACACAATTCCTCTTCCAAGACACTCTGACGACACTCACCTCAGAAGAAAAACCAGGACTCTTAGGTAGCGCTGTTCCCTCATCTAAGTCCCTACCAAGAGAGCCACACTGGGACCCTTGTGTATCCTCGGCAGCTCTCGGTCATATCCTGTCCTCACCTTCATGTTGACCGAGACACCTTCCTTCTGCTCAAATGTCATCAAGTTTTCCTTAGTCGGTACCTCTCTCCTGTACCCTCACCTCTTCCTTCTTCCATTTCCCCCTCCATAGTACTTGCTTACGTTCTTGCCGGCTTCTATAGCTAGAATGCAATCTCCTGAGGGCTTTGGTCTCTTTAGTGCTGCATTCACCTTTGTTTAATGGATGACAAGTAGTCTTCAAAGAGGCTCAGAATTCGCTCCTTACAGAAAACCACGCTTCTGCCTTTATTATGAAGACTACCAGGAAAATTAAAATTCTTGGAGAATGTACTTCATAGATAAAATAGATGGAAGTTACCGCTCTAGTCTAAACCAGGGGATCACATGCCTCAACGTTTTTCTCCACCTGAATGCCTGTATAAGAGCAAGGAATTTATGGTTAATCTTTCTCTTCATTCTCTTAATTCTCTTAACTTTAATAAATCCTATTTCTCAATCTTGTCTTCTTCTTTTTAAACTTCTGGACTGTCTCCAAGGCTTTCAAACCCAAAGGTCATGTACCAGCCTGTACTATAGAATGCAGAAAGTTGTCAGGGATTCTCACTGGCAATACAGAAGCATCGATGATCAGAGAGGGCAGCATCACATCACTCCAACATCCACGCCTAGCCCCAAGTACAAGGCTGAAGACAGCTTGGAAGGACAATCAGGGATGCGGTAGTGCCAACATGAAGCCAGTCTGTGCACATCAAAGCTGTACCCTGTGATCCAGAAGTCCCACTCCCTGCTGTACTCAATGACCTGCAAGCCAGATCACTGGAATGGCGCTGTGCTTTTCATGACTACAAATATACTCTAGTGCTCTGGACCCAAGGCATCCCCGATGACCAATTCCAAAGGATCCATTCCCCCCTCTCCCAAGGCTATCTGGATCCAGGGATCTGGAAGCCTACCTGGTCCTAAGCCAAAGTTTCGTAAAGCCTATAGGCTGGCTTTACAATATACAATGAATTTTAGGCACCAAAGAGAGAAAAGGTAAACACAGTCACTTATGTATAAAGTAGTTGTCCATTTGTGGTCAGTTAAGCTCTTGTCAAAAGTGAATGGTAAGTTGTGCTAGAGCAACTTCCACAAGGCTAGCACATACATACTGCTCAGAGACAGGGTTCTCCTTATAGGGAAGTATAAGCAAGGCAAGAGAGAAGGCAGCTTGAGGATAACGTGGGGAAGGCAGACGTGCCTGGGCAGAGTTCCACACTCTGGACTTGTGGCCCTGGGCTCCTCCAGGGCTCTCCATACACTTGAAGGAGACAATGCGGCAGAGGGAAGCACTTTCTCTACTCTGTAGCTGCCCAGAAGAATGCTTCAAACTCTTGTAAGAACTTGTTCTCCCTTTCTGATGAGAAAGAATTAAAAAGAGAGGGCAAAACTATTTATATCATTGCACATGCTGGTCTCCAAAGCTGTGGGTGTACTAATTGATTATGCTGTTGGAGCAAATAAAAAATGGATTCTCAGTCTATGAAGATTTGTGGACTGGATCATGTACACACACCCTACTATCAAATAAAACGCAGAAGGTGAATGATGCTTAGCAGGGCTAAATTTCCCAAGTTTTTCTCCTCTGTTCTCCTCTCATAATGCCCCTGAACTAACAACTTTGAGTGGCATATAAAACATCAAGAAAGGTCTTTGCTGGGACTGGAGAGATGCTTCAGTGGTTAAGAGTACTGGTTTTTCCTGCAGAGGATGAAGGTTTGATTCCCAGCACACACATGGGGACTCACAACCATTTAACTCCACTTTCAGGGGATCAAACACCCTCTTCTGGTCTCCATGGGTACCAGGCACTCACAAGGTACCCAGGAATACATGCAGTCAAAACATCAACACATAAAAACTTAAGACGTCTTTGTTCTAAAGTTACCCCCCCCCACACACACATCAAACAGACACTGTTTGTAGGTTAGCAGAAGAGAAAGAAAAATGATTTTAAAATCTGAAGGCAATAAGATCCAACCTACAGCCTTCACTGACATATCACTAAATATCCCAACTGCTGAATTCACCTAGGAGAGCCAGTCTATAATCACCAATGACAAATTCATAAGGCACAAAAGAGTTGCCCACTTCCAAAAATAAAGCAATAACCATTTCAGAAGAAGGTAGGTTATCCTAAAGAATAAATCAAGGAAGTGATACACAAGGAAGCACTCTGAACACTGCTAAGCATGTCAGCATATGAGAACCCCGGCATCGCTTCTCGTCAGCTCACAGGTGTGACTTAATAATCGTGGTCCTCGGGACATGTAAAGAGAGTCATTGTTAGCTTGGTAAAACTGAAAGAAGACCCGTGGGCAGCAGTAAGGATCTGGTGAAACAAATATACTGTAAGTTTACGTCCAACGGAGCGATGTGGGTTAAAATGGAGCCATCTCTGCGCCATAGTGTTGGGGAAGGAACAGGTTCCCTGAGACGCTTGTACTCACTGCACCTTTGTGCTGTGAACTGAAGGAAGTACACTTTACAGTGTATATTCCTTTATATCCTGTTTCTAAAAGTAGTTTTAATGTGTACATCTATTAATCTGTTTGGTAGTTTTTACTTAAAAACATGTTTAAGCTGTATGTTGGCAAGAGCCTGTAATTTCAGAATTTGGGAGGTGGAGGCTGGGTAATGAGGAATTTGAGGCCAGCCTGGGCTCCCTGGGGCCCTGTCTCAAACAAAAGATGAAGTGTTTAAAAGCATGAGAGAGAAATGGGTATTTTGCAAAGTTAAAATCTGTTCCTTTTTAGCTTCTACTCATAAATTTTTGCTTAATATTTTAGAATGATAAGATACAAAATAATAATAATAAAAAGTTCTTCCATGTCGCATATGATTCTATTCTAGTTTGTATACACCTAAAAATAACCTTTAAAAAGTGATATCATCAATCAAACTGAAAGATATGGAGCATAGCCTTTAGCTGTTTTAGGAAGTAATGTTTTTTATATCATAATTGTTCTTGATTTTCTGCATGAGTAGCTAAATTCATTACTTTAATGGCAACTGGTGGCTGGGAGTTAATAATTCTAGCTTTTTATACATGGTAATTGTGATACTTTGGGCATCAGAGTAAGTCAAAATATTGGCTTTATGCCTTAAAGTATTTAATGCTTTTTATGAATAGATAGTATATGTTCACTGCATAAAATGCAAGTGGAGAGAAGCAAAGAGAGAAATTTAGACAGTTCCTAATCCCACCAACTCATAGAAAAGCACTATTAATTTTGATATTCAGTCTTTCCTTTTCATTTCCAATGTGGATATGAACATTTAGCACATGCTATTTTAAAAATCTCCCTTATAGATCATCACCTTTGCCTGTCTTGTGTGTGGGAGAGTGCGTTGTTGGTGTGTGTGTGTGCATGGGACAACATGCATGCTTCGTGTGTGTATATAGATCACAGGTTGGTATTGGTTGTTGTTTTTGAGTCAGGTTCTCTCACTAAACCTGAAAATTCAAAATCAGCTCTAATGGTTGGCCAATGAACTTGAGTTCACTGAACTAAGTGTCCCTGCACACCAACACAAAGATGACAAAGGCAGATGTCATCATGCTTGCTCTGAGAACCATGAATTCACATGCTAATGTGCAGTAGGCACTTGACTGAGCCATCCCTCTGGGTCACTTTAAAAAAAATTCCCTCTTTTGACTGCTGGGGTTTTAACTCAAGCCTTATAGGTATGCGGCAAGCACTCCGCCATTGAACTACGCCAGAGTTCTCTTTTGTCCGTAATTTTGGTGCTCAAAATTATAAAATAGACACAGCTTACAAAATCCCAGTTAGTTCAATTTTAGTTTTAATTTTTGTTTCAGTCTGTGACACTTGTTCACTAAAGCAGGACAAAATTAAAATTCAACCAAAATTTGCAAACTGAAAACACTTATAAAAGAAAGTTAAGTAATTAAATGTTCAAAGTGTTTTTGAAACTCTGAAGGATTTAGTACTTCTGAAGTTATTAAGCCTGAAAATTACACCGAGACTTTTGGGAGGCCTTAAGTTATAACTATGTTCCTGGGCCATGGGTTCTTGTTCTCAGTTCTGAGAGGGTTCTGCTGGACCGCCACACAGTGCTCATCTAAAGTTTCACTACTGGATCTTTGCAGTCTTTCTTTGAACAGGTCAGAAAGTGCACAATGACAGATGAGTACACTCTTGCTAGCTAAAATCACCTGCCCAGGTTAGAATTCTATCAACCTGGCTGGAACAGAAAGGAACCATTTAAAAGTTTGTAACAGATTCTGACAACTGATCTAGAATAGTTAAATAAGAAACAATGTCAGCATATTCGCTACATTTAGACTAAAATGTTTTTAAAAGAAAGCCATTCCCCCCTCTTAATCAAAGACACCTACAGTAATAATTAGAGAACTATGTCACAGGCTCCTCTTGTTAGCATAGCTTGAAGTAAACTCTTGCTCATTAAGGTGGTTCAGGAAAGCACCTTTCAAACTACCCCCAGTCCACGAGGGCTGCGAGAGAAAGGCAGTATGAATAAACCCGTCCTTAGTGGGCAGTGGAGTCAGAAGCCCAAAGACTGGGGCAGGGCTCTGTCCTTCACTCTGCTGCTCAGAGCTCCACTACAGAAGGAAGAACTTCCTGAGATGCAGCCCTAGAAGGCAGAGGAGGAAGGCTGACCCTGCAGTTCACACAGCAAGTCTGGCTGTGTTGGCTGATCTGGGGACAGAGGTTCTCTGTGGTGGGCCTTCAGAAAGGGCCAGATCTGAAGTTGGATGTGAGGGGGAATCACTGAAGACACTACTCCCTGCCCAACGTCCGAAGGGTTAACTGGGAACCATGAAGCGCTCAGAATGGTGCATCCCAGAGATTAGAAACATGTTCAGAGCTCAGCTTCGTGTGTTCCAGAATAATGCATGGGATGGAACGGTAATGAGGAGCCACACAGGTCATACACATTTCCTTTTGGAATGTTCCTTACCCTCTGAACCTCAAAAGGGGGTATAATTATGACTAAATGAGAAGAGGAAAATGCACAGTGACCAGGAGTGATGCTGATCATGAGACCTTCCATGACATCACAGCAAGGTGCGTACAAAATTTCTCAAGTATTAGGCCATTGCTTGGCAAATAAAAATGGCAAAAGTACACCAAAAGCACCCCGATTATGTGATGCCATCTAAGAAAGTTAGTTTCTGGCTAAAATATTTAGCACATTACATCTTTGCTAAGAATAGAAGGGATTCCTGTGATGCGCCCCACATATCAATTCTGGTCTTTCAAACACCAGGTTCAAGTGCTTGCCAACACCTTCGGTAAAGGCATCTTCTATGCCTTGCCCACAGCAACCCCTTTCCAGGGGAAGTGTTTTTGCTGGCCTCCATGAGCTCTCAAACAAAAGCCTTTGGATGGGGTCCAAGAAAGTCTAAGTATTAGTGAAACCCCTCACTTGTTCAGATAAACACAAGACTTTGGCTCTGACATTTACCAGCTGTGTGGTCTGGAGAAAATTACTGACTTCTCTAAGTGCTGGTTTCATCATCAATAATAAGGAAGATAATGACACCTATGATATAGAAATACAGATTAATGATACCACAATGAAAAACATCATACAACCATTACAACTGTCTCAATTTAATAAGTAGAATAGGGTTTATTATTTTGGAATATATAGAGTAAGTCAGTCTTGGCCATCAAGGAGTGCTATCCAAAAGTACTTAGTAAATTTCATTAAGAAGTATTTTTAAGTAATTTGTAATGAAACATGCACAGTTTTTAATAATATTTCTGAGGTCCTTAAGGACACTTAAAAATGTTATCTTTTATTATGCTACTAATGTTCTGTAGAATGGATCCACGGTTCACTAGATACCAAGTCCCCTCTTTATGACAAAATCAAAGCCAAGAACTAACTCTCTCTCTCTCTCTCTCTCTCTCTCTCTCTCTCTCCTCAAGCTGGGTTGAAAAAACTAGAACACATGATCCTCCTGCCTCAGCTCTTAAGTTTGAAATTATAGGTATACACCAACATGAATGCAAACTTCGGTTTCTCCGTAACTAGCAGGGATATTCTATTCCTATAACCAGACTAAAGACTATATAAGTGAAATCCAACTTTGCGACAAAAAAGATAATCCCTGAAAAGTTCATTTTTCCAGCATTCTACCTATGACCCTTGTCCTTTTTCATGCTGCACTACTGGCAACTAAAGGGTTCAAACTTACTTACATAATACAAGATCTATATCCAGACTCAGACTCTTTCCACATGTCATCAGAAATTCCCACGTGTCTCAGACCTCCCCATAGAAGGGGACACTTTAAAGTCATGGAAAGAAAGAGATGGTGCATCCACAGGGTAGACTGAACAGAACCTACCGAAGGGATTTTTTTCTGAAGCTGTAAAGAGGTTAAAGAAACAAGAGGCAGAGAAGCAGCCCAGGCCTGGCATTATTTAGTCCAGGACTTGAACTAGAGAGAACTACAGCTGCAGGAGATGACTCGCAGTGGAACTGTGGCTAACGCGGGAAGGATGCAGCTACGGCCATGCCTGCTAATGTGAAGCTGGAACAGAGCCAGTAGGGAAACATCGCTCCTGCTGTAGAACTCACGCAAGGGCCAACAGGAAAGAAATTCACTTTGATGTCATACCACTCAAATAGCTCAGCCACCAAGGTACAAGCAAAACCAGACAGATCTAAGCCTAAATGTACTGTGTGGGATTCTACTCCTCTCCACCCCCCTCTATGGTATTCATTATCTTGGTTAAAATGGTAAGTCAATAGTATAGTCCCGCAGCAGCCCAGACCTTTGCCACTGCCCCCTATTCCTGCTTCCTCTACCTCATTCCTGTGCCAGCATCCAGCACACAGCCCCTCACATTTACAAATCACAAACCTGAGTGCATCCACTTTTCAGAATTCTTACACCTAAGTGCACAAAGACTGGACTGTCAAAACAGCAGAACTGTATCTTCTACAATTTCAGGGGTGGATGTCTGAGATCCGAGACTGGCTGATGTGCTTTTGTAACATGTTTTTACAGTATTCTCCTTCTGCCTCCTTCTCTCTGCTAAGGACCCCAGTCCCATCGATTAAAGCACAGCCTCATTCTAGCTGAACAACCAGTGAAAGGCCCCATCTCCAATACTTTCTGAGGTCCTGGGGGTGGGACCACAGCGTATGAATTTTAAGCAAACACAACTAAGCTCATAACATTGAGTGAGTAGTTTTCTGCTGAAAAGTTGCCATTGCTCTTATCTTCCCTTTTCTGTAAGATATACCCTTCAGGCTGCTGCCCAACTTGCCTCCCAGCTTTATCTCCATCCCTTGCATCCTAGTTCCTGCCCCTCTGACCTATTTACCATTTTGCAAACATGATCTTCTATATGTGTTGGTCTATATCTAGAATACACACATGACAAGTACTCTGGGAAGTCATTTTTGATGCCTGGGGCAGAGCCAATTACACCCTTGCCATTCCTCAAAGAACTTTGAACACCCTACTATTATAGCGTGTATCACCTTGAATTGTAATTAATTCTTTATATGCCTTTCTCCCTCACTACAATGGGAATTCCTTGAAGGCCAAGACCACGTCTGGTTTTACTTACTGCAGACTCCTCTGTATCCAGAACAGTACCTGGTACACAGCAGGAGCTAAATATATATGTATATTTCTTGAACAAAGGAAATGAAAAAATAAGTGAAAACATGAACAATGCAGGGGCAGACGAAAGGGCTTGACTTGTGTTTTAATAGCTAGGGCAGTGGCATGGAACTCACCAAACTTAACCACATGCTTCGTAGCTGATTGCTACATAAAATACTGACGGAGCCGCAGGGAGAAACGAAACGACGACGGGATCTGGAGTTGTTTACTTGAAGGAAAGTCATGGAAGCAGATTATCTTTGGGGTAGAAGGAAATGGGTTGAAAAAGCCTATAAACTTCTGGGAAGTCGCACCAACACACACGTGACAAGGCAAGCTGAGCTCCACTCAGATCCAAGAACAAAGGGTTCCCAGTTTAAGCTATGGAAGGGTCTGTTCCAGAAAGCAGCTGGGCAGAATTTCCTCACACGAAGAGCTCTTAATGTATGGGAAAAAGGAAAGAGCAAAACACAACAAGCAAAGGCAGCAAAAGGGGATAATTAGTGTAAACAGTTTAAGGTTTCCTTTTCTTTTTTTCCTTTAATGCACTGGACAAACCCCAAGAAGAGGAAAAACGTTGTGGGATAAACATCTGTTCACTGGAACTTGATGGAGCCGTTCACAGGCTCTGTGGCCTGCGCGTGTCCTTATGTGCCCGGGGTTTCTATTTGTGCTTCTATGGCCCAGACAGCTCAGAGACTGTCCCGCTGCAGGCCAGAGCACACTCACTCACTCCAGCAGAGGGGTGTGGGGGCAACTTTCTCTGCCTTGAATTTGACATAATAGAAACCACACAGAAAAGCAAATACCAAGCGTATGTGTGGAACTGCCTGGCTCTGTGTGCACACATTTCTACCACTACTGGCTCTGACTGCTTCCACAGAAGTCACTATCTGTCCCATGACCCTTGGGATCAAGATTTAAATAGCAAATGGAAAGACTCTGCTTTCTTGAGCCAGGTGTACCCTGGCATGTGTAGGAAGAAAAGAACTCTCTGGGAAAAATCCTCCAGTTTGAAGTACCACCTGCTATTCCTGCCTCCCCAGGGGAGAAGAGGTGCATGGTGTGGCCCAGTGTGAAGTGGGGCAGAAACAATATAGCCATTTCTAGAGGGTAGTGACTTTTTAAGGGGCATGTAGCCTCAATTCTTATCCCCACAATACTAGATCACATCACTTTGGACCCTTGGCCACACGGGACTTCAGAGACCTTTGGCCCCACTCCTGCAGCCCAGCTCATTGCACAGCAGCTTCACTCTTCAGAGCGCACACGTCACAGGGGACTCTGCCTTCCCTGATCCTTCTTCTGGGTCACAGCTTCGCTTGCTCTATCTTCTGCTGAGCCCCCCTTTCCCAAGGCCCAATGTACACATTGTTTCATTATTCGTGGCATTAACATCTAACCTTGGCATTTGGTAAATATCAGGCTGAACTGACTGTCTTATATTTCTTTCCCAGAACTTCGCTTCCAGTCCTAAGTGAACATCGAAGTCTTGATGTCCTGGAACCGAGGAACCATGGTTATCTATGTGAAATGTGATGTGTTTTGGATACACATTTGCTGGGATATGTCTCAAGCTCTGAAAAATGCTCATTTTCCCCCTCCACAGGAATGCAGCTCTCTGGACCCAGTGCCTCCGGAGATAGCTGGCTACTGGCATATCCCCTATAACACAAGAGGACACACTTAACCCGAATTATTTTAAGAGTGGCCAGTTGGGGCTGTCAAGAGAGCTAATTATAAACCTATTTGGCCCACCTGCTGAGCTGGAAGGAGGACTCACTGGCTCATAGAGGTTCATACTCAGAGGAAGGTCATGGGGAAACCAGAGGAGCAGCAGAAGCGTTGGGAGAGAGCAGAGAGCCACCACGCTAGCCAAAAAGGCCGACTCCAGTGCCTGTCCACCCGTTCTCCCTGTCCGCACACCCACAACACCACATTTAAGTAAAGGGATTTGCTACCTGTTTTGATTTTCTACAGAAATACTATTGAGAGCCCTTTTTCACACTTATGGATTGAATGGTTACTCCATGGTTTAATTTTGTCTGAAGGGAGTGAGGAGAGCTGACATCTAGCAGTTAAATAAGTCTTTGTCACCAGAGGCCTATGACACAAATCTCAGTGATATTTTAGGGGAACATGCGTAGCTTTTCTTCACTTGTGGCTATAATTGCTGCTGGAGAAGCCCCAACATGGAAAGGTTGATGCTTCTGAATGTGCTGAAAGATGCTGGAACTAAACCATGCAATGACAGCTATCAAAATGTCACCGATGCAGTGTCATCTTCAGTCGAGACGCTTTAAAAAATCAAATGTTCAAACTGCATCGTGCTAGCTGAGCAGGGAAGGAAGTCACCTAACTCCTGACGGGAAGCTAGAAGGAGGCCATCTGCCTAACAGCCCTGCGCAAGGGGCCTCGTGCAGCTGCCCAAGCTGGCAAGAGCTACCGGGTGCTCTTTAAGTCTACCTCCACAAGCACGCTGTAGGTGGGGAGGCTGAGGCTGAGTGAGATTACGGACGCTGTCCAGAATTACTGTGCTCCTAAGGGCTGAAGCACTGCATCTGTGTGACTGTGGCTTTAGTCAATCATGCAAGATCTAGTTTCTCACAGGTGTCCATCTACAGAAGTTGAGCATATCACAGTGGCCCTTACTTATCTGTACTATCCAAGTATGAAGCACAAGGGTCAGAGACCAAACACAATATTTTCTTGTCCATGACCTAACCACCTTTTCAGGGAGCACAACAAAGGTCAAAGTACAAGTTTCAAAAGAGTTCCCATGTCAATGATTATGGCTCTTAGCTGCCTGGCCACAAATTTCAAAAGGCTTCATTTGAAGTCATTGGTCTTTATTCTAGGAATTAGCAACTGGCTAAAGAGATGGCTGTAGTAAATAAGATTCAAATTTATACAAATGAGGTGCAGGCAACAATATAATCTAGTGTATGACATTTGAAAGGGAAAGCATGTGGGCTGAAGAGATGGCTCAGTAAGTAAGAGTGTGCACCACTCTTTCAGAGGACCTGGGCTTGGTTCCTGGCTCCCACACCAGGAAGCTCACGACTGCCTGTAACTCCAGTTTCAGGGCACCCAATGCCCTCTTGGCCTCCATAGGCACTTGTACCCACAAGCATATTCTTGTTTTCTCTCTGTCTCTCTCTGTCTCTGTCTGTCTGTTTCTCTCACTCTCTCTCTCTCGCTCTCTCTCTCTCTCACACACACAAATAAATTTTAAAAAAGAAATTGAAACTGTATAAAAGATGTCCATATGCTTATTCCCAAACCTAACAGATCCATCTCTGGCTACAAATCAAATGAAGATCTCATCGCTCAGTATACTCCAATTACAAAATGCAGCTAGAGCTTCATTTGATAAATGCATGGTTAAGTGAGCTGCAGCTGTGTCCACTTGGCAATAAGTAACCGCTGTGCAAGGCACTTGCAAACTGGAGTGGACAAGAGCCTGAAGGACACACCTACTACCTGCCTTATGCTGTTCTGGGATGCCCAGCCCTGGCACCACTCAAGAGTTTCAGGGCAAGGTCACGCACAGGTCCACCAGAGCTCTGCCTAACCCTTGCTTCAAAGGTGAAAGTCTAGGTTCTGACCACTCCAGAGTTAAAAATGAAGAAGGATTTTTATGACAATTGAGTAGGTTGGGCCAAACCAAAGACTCTGGTAAAGGGAAAATAAAAGTGGAATTTCTTTGAGGCCTGCATCTAATTTCTACCCAGCCCAGCTTTGCCTATGCTTCCAATTCCAAGCTCTAGAGTCTTCTGTGCTGGAAAGTGGCTCAAGCTCTAAATGGAACACTGGGTCTCTGGTACCTAGACCCCTAGATGCTCAAGGCACACGAGGGGCCATGGAGAAGTCCTGACATTCCAGTAACTCCAAATAAGAAAGCGCCAACCAGTGCTCCTTCCCTCGGAGGGTAAATGGCTGGGCATGTGTCCTCGCTCTACAGCAGCATTCTTCACATGCCGTGTAAGCCACTTGAAAAGAACACTGCCTCCCGTAATTCCCTGAAGATGTCTGGCTGGGTTCAACAATTTCTCAGTTATGTGCCCTCCCTCTAGAAAGAATCTGCTGGAAAGCCGGCTGTGCACAGCTAAAAACCTTGCAATCAGCATCATTGAACATTAATAAATTCACGGAGAATGTCACAGTTTAACTTTGCAGGATCCTGTAGAAATCTGACTAAATGATGTTAAATCTTTTCTTTTAATGTGAAAATTAGAGCATCGTACTGTATGCTGACAACCTCCACGCAGACCACAAGTGTCTGGACATCCCCAGCTCTCCCATTCACCAGCGGCTCTTTCTGCTTCACACAACCACTCATCAGAGCATCCCAGCCTTTGCTCAGTTGCCTGCACTCCCTGATTCATTAGTGCATGCCACCTACCCATGCCTAAAAAATTAAACAGGGAAAAGTGAAACAATGTGCACTTCTTTCCATTTCCACTTAATAAATGTGTGTGTAATTTGCACGTGCCAGATGCCAGTTCTTGTGCCCTCCAAAGAACCACCAAATATTTGGCAAGTGCCTCTTATGGTTTAACTTTGAACAGGAATCATGGAGAATCATCCAGAATAGCACACAATGTTGCACGTTACAGAGATGGGTGGTGACTGGACAGAGCTGCCCACCAGCAGGTTCCCTGGAGGGAAGCCTCTGCATACCGACACATGCAGCTGAGTGCACCGCAAAAATGTTCTCCATAGTGTGACAAAGACAGTGGGATGAGTGACTGAGAGACCTAGAGTGGTACCAGCTATTGTTTGAATACATGGTGCAAGTACCAGCTAACCTCTGTGTATAGGGCTAGCCAAAAGAAAACAAAAACAAAACAAAACAAAAAATGATGTGGGAATGGTTTCTTATTAATAAAGAAACTGCCTTGGCCCATTTTATTGGATGGAAAATTAGGTAGGCGGAGTATACAGAAGAGAATTCTGGGAGAAAGAAGGTTAGAGGAGGAGTCGCCATGATTCTCCCGCTCCAGACAGACACAGGTTAAGATCCTCCCTGGTAAGCCAGCTCGTGGGCTACACAGAATATTAGAAATGGGTTAGAACAATATGTAAGAGTTAGCCAATAAGAAGCTGGAACTAGCCGGGCCAGGCAGTGTTTGAAAGAATACAGTTTCCGTGTAATTATTTCGGGCATAAGCTAGCCATGCGGGCGGCCGGGTGCCGGGGACGCAGCCCCGCCGCTCCTATTTCAACAAAAAAAGACCATTCAAACATGCAGCCATTTCATGCATTTTTTCTGGAGGTATGAAGCCCTTCTAAATGATGACCTTTAACCTCACTGGGTTCTGGTATTTTAACTGTAGCTAAGACCACTCGTGATTAAATACCTATAATGTTCTACTCAGAGAATCTTGAGTATGTTAGGGATGCTCCTGCTGGAATACCCAGTCCGTATGATGTCCCTTCTGTCCAGCATGCCCACATTCTCATTCACCTCTTGGGGACAAAGATTCCTTGTCCTTCACGCTCTGTGCAGATGCCTTCCTTTCCAGAGTCCTTTCTGGAACTTCTAGCAGATGGATCTCCTAGGCCTCTTGCTCAGCTCCTATACTTTGGAGTTACACCTCCAGGACAGAACTCATGGAGCTTGTCTCTCCCAGGAGACTGTATCTTCCTGAGCCTGGACGTCTTTGGTTTACTCTCTAAATCCTACGCTAATCTCTAAACAGTGCCAGCAAGTATCTGGCAAGGAATAGGCAATTAATAATGCTGGTTTAATGGATTATAGATTTTTCTTTAAAAAACAAACTCCTGAAGGCCTTGACCTAAAGGAATTCCTTCAGAATGGAGGGATTTCAGTGCAAATATTTTCTTCCCGGGCCATCTGAGTGAAAAGAGAGTCCCGCTGATGTGCTAAGTGCCACAAAAATGCTTCCCGTCCCAGTGAAATCATAAAGCATGCACCAAGCAGAACCGAGGCTGCAGACAACTTGAACGCCAGTGATGACCTCGAACAGAGAAAGGGCAAAAACTTATAATGAGAATGAACACAAATTTACAGTCTGCCAACTATAAATTGTTTTTTAATTTAAAGATTCTTCCACAACCTCGTATAAAAAGTCTGAAATGTAAATTGTGCAATAAAAATATCAATAATGTAGGCAAAGACCGCATTTGGCCAGGAGAATTCCTGATGCAGCAGGAGTCTCAGGCCATAATACATTATCTTGAGAATGGTCCAAGAGGAAGACTGTGACTTCTTGGGTGGGGCAGTCTCATAAACAAACAAACAAACAAATTGCGACTTCTAAGTAACTGAGACAGAGAACAGAACGTTCCAAGAAATGGAGAATACAAATATCGTGTACAGTGCTGCCAGTTCACCGAGAGGGGCACTCCTAGCAACAGTGACAAAAGAACAGGGATCCAGGACCAAAACTACCTGCTAGGACCATCCTGAGACCAGAGGGCCAGCCGTGTTGGTAAGAACAGCGTGCACTCTGCACTTACATTTCCTGTTCTGCTTTGGTTTCTGTTTGCTCCCCCGGGTGACCCTCTTCATTTGGCATTTATTTTCGTAGTTTTATTACCTTTATGATTTAATCCTGATGTAGATATTTTGTTGCTTTATTTTAAAATGAGGGTGGCTAGGTCTGTCCATCCTGTTCTGGAAGAAAGATCTTATTTTTCTGCCCTTTACCTACTGAGATTTCAAGTGATCTTCTGTTCTCTGATATGAGAGGGTGCTAACTTGTTGCTATAGTTGCGACAGTTATCTTTCTGGTTTGTCGTCAAATTATTCTCAGGACATTCCTGACAGGGAGGAGAAAAAGCTTGAATGGCTGGACACACTGTTCGTGACCATCTGAGATTAGAACCCAGGCCTTTCTGACTCCACAGTCACGTCCCTAAATAGTTTGTTGAAGAGAAAGAATGAATTGGAATTTGGGTGCATTCATGATAAGAGGGCATAGTGGGGAATCGTAGCTAAGGCATTTGACGTCTGCCTTTAGCGAAACTGTGTTTACTACTATCAGAGTCACCTATCCATGGCAGTCTGCCTTTTACCTGCAGGTTCATATGCGATAGGCTAAAAATAAACCAAGTTTTTCAGGGAGCATAAAACCAAATAGATGGCCACATTTTAAAAACAGGGTCCTAGAAACTCAGATTCCCCTCTTCTTGAGTCCAGGGATCAAGGCTCTTTTCCAGGGTGAGGCAGAAGTCTCACCTTTGGATACACGGGTTTTTCCATGGGACTGGGAATATGACCTTCCCATAGGGGGCACTTGATAAATGTTTGCTGCAGATGATGACATGGTTTTCTAAGTTGCTGAGAAGAAACTTTTCCAGTTGAGATTAGGAAGACCAAAATTTTCCACACATAGGGAAATAACTAGGATATTGTTTTATAAGGAAAAAAAAAGACATTTTCTTCAAGTAAATGTTATATTCATTTCCACAGAGGCGTAAAAATTGTAGAGCAATATACTTGTTTCTATTCAAAACATATTTAAAAGTCTTTAATCCCAGCACTCGGGAGGCAGAGGCTGGGCTATCTGTGCTAGTTCGAGGCCAGCCTGGTCTACAGAGTTCCAGACAGCCAAGGCTACACAGAAAAACCTTGTCTTGAAAAACAAAGCGGGGGGGTAGTGAGAGAGAGAGAGAACCAATTTAATTCAAATAAAGTTGGCTATAAAAGAGAGTCCTATCAATGGAATTGAATGAGTCATATTTTTCCATAAAGTTCCAATTAAAATAGTTTAATACAGAAATGATTATGGGTATGCAACGATGTCACTAAGCTACTTAAAGCCATTGAAGATAAAAGGTCTATTTTTTTTCCAATTCAGACAATAAAATTGCATTTCATACAAATCACAAGATTAAAACTCCACACACAAAGTCCCATACGTCAGCTGCGCTGGGTGGATCTACAGTGAGAAGTCTCACACATCCTCACAGTTAACAGCACAGCCCTTTCCTCATAAGGTAAACACCCCTTTCTAAAAGGCTTCTAAAATTAATTATTTTATTGGAAAACTACTATTTATATTCTAGGGGAAGACTGCACAGGAACTATTAATAATACTCTTTAAATACACTGTGAAAAACTACAATTCACAAATACTTACAACCTGTGACTAACACCCGCCAGGTTTTGCTGTTAGCAGTTGGTAGAGAAATGTAAATGATACGTGGTCTCAAGAAGCTCCCAGTCCGTGGCAGGGATACATACACAGGAAATCATTCTAACTCAACAGGGTATCTACTGTTATTGGGCAGGCATAGCCACCTAGGAGCACAGAAAGGGGCATTTCTGTCTTCACCTGGTAGACAGGCAGGAAATGTACAATGCTTTACAGAGGAGGTGAGGTTTGAATGAGCACCAGAGGAGAAACACAAAGTATTATTAATAACTAGCATTGTTTTATTAGCAAATAATCGAATCACTTTTATTTTCTTCTCAGAAGAGTTATGTCGAGCATAATAAAATGACCTACTATAACAGAGACAGATATTTTACCTGGAATGTAAGCGCTTCCATTCCATCCCTCCTCCCCACCCTATGAGGGAGCAGGAAGCTGGAGGAGACAGCAACTGAGCTGCATGTGGCTGACAGCCCCACCTGGTGGTTGGTGTGGGGAACTTCCTGTCCCTGTCCATGGAGTAGGGAAGGATGAAATGCTCCTTGACTCCACCCCCAGACCTGTCCCTCAGCACATAATACTTGTTTCTATTTTCCCACTGAAGATGCACAGGATGAAGGTGTTGTGAACAAGAAC
The DNA here is from genome assembly GCF_014885135.2 of Alexandromys fortis. Classification (NCBI taxonomy): domain Eukaryota; kingdom Metazoa; phylum Chordata; class Mammalia; order Rodentia; family Cricetidae; genus Alexandromys; species Alexandromys fortis. Next base: position 552,410 of record NW_026068272.1, on the reverse strand, counting down.
TGCTAAGAGACGGCTTTCGCATGGCCTTTTCCCTTTACCCCCCACGCATGTTTCTATCTACTGTCTCAGGAACTTAGAACAGAGGAAGAGCAGCCATACACATCTGCCATGCCTATCATCTTTCACTCTAAAGTACACGTGCTCCATAAAGACATGGCTGCTCCACCAACTCTGCAGACAGACACACGGAAATATTGTCCTTGTCTCTGAAAGAGGTGGCTGTTACTGAAACTGAGTCTTCAGTAGCCCTGTTGGCCTCAAACTCACTATGCTGCTGCCGAGGATGAACTTGAATTTTTGTTCCTTCTGTTTCCATGTTTAAGTACTGGGCTTACATGGGCCGCCATATCTCCTTCTCTTCAAATTCTTAATCTGCCGTCTTTATTTTTATCTGTACACCAAGGGCCCTCTAGGTTACACTAAGAGCTCTGCTGTTTGCACACACAGTGGTAGCTGAGGGAGTCTTTAACTTGTGACCGTACAGGACTACTCACCTAGACAGCTGACGAAGCACCTGGCTCACAAATGGCAAGTCAAATGCTCCAGAATGGCCCAATTACCTTTTCTTCCGTTTTCAAAAATTTGATTTTTATTTACTCTTTGTGTGTGTGAGAGAGACTGAGAGAGAGATTGAGAGAGGGAAAGAGAGAGAGAGAAGGAAAGAGAAAGAGAGATAGAAAGAGGGAAAGGGAGATAGAGATGGGGGAGGGGCGGCACACGTATGCCACAGAGAATGTGTGGGTGTCAGAGGAAGACTTAGTGGAGTAAGCACACTCCTTCCACCTTTGCACAGTTTCCAGGGACCAAACTCAGGTCACCAGGTTTGTGACTCAATGTACCCACTGAGCCATCTCACTGCCTCTTTTTTAATATTTCAATTTAGGTGGTTTTTGGTTTTGCTTTTTTTGGTACTTGAAGGTGTTGACCTTCAAAATTATCTTTAATGTACTCAATTATATTTTTCTGGTTTTCTGGACTAAGTAATTAGCACGCACGTGTGTGTGTGTGTGTGTGTGTGTGTGTGTGTGTGTGTGAGAGAGAGAGAGAGAGAGAGAGAGAGAGAGAGAGAGAGGTGATACGAAGACTACAGATAAGGCAACGGCAGCAAATCTAATAGGATTGACAGGAAACATCAGAGGGTCCAAACTCAAGATCTCAAAAAGCAATATAAAAGAAAAGCAGGAAGAAAAAATGGTGCTAACTAAAGGGGTTTGTAAAGGGCCTCAGGAAGTCTCTACCCCATCCCCGCATTTCATGTGCTCTGCTGAGACAGCACACAGAGGACAGCTCTGTTAGAAGTCCCTGCCCGCATCCCCACACACCCATACTTTCTGGGCCATCCGCACCTAAACAAATCTATTTATTTAGGCATTTAATACTCTCAGGTTTTAACCTGTGAAATAAAGGGGTCTGAGCACAGGTCTTCAAGAAGTCTGCAGTTGTTGTTTTGAAACTTCTCTGAATCTATAGCCGTGGTTCCCAACCTCTCTAATGCTGCGACCCTTTAATACAATATAGTTCCTCATATTGTGGTGACCCCGGCCCATAAAATTATTTTTGTCGCTACTTTACACCTGTAATTATGCTACTGTTATGAATCTAAATGTAAATATTCGTGTTTTCTGGTGGTCTTAGGGGACCCCTGTGAAAGGGTCCTTTGACCATCAAAGGGGTCACAACCCACAGGTTGAGAACCACTGCTCTAGCAAGATTTACAAGTGGGTAAAGTAGACTAAAAGAAGGAAAGCAAATTAAGGAGCCAGAAGGAAGATGAGGCTTAGCACAAAGAAATGTTAGTAAGAAAAATCGTGGTGTTTTCCAGTCAAACAGCTCTTGTTATTTAAAGCATTAATTAGACAGAGCAATAAAATACGGCTGTTTTCCCTCAAGATGGACTCTGCAACACCAAGAGAACTGCCACCTTATCACCACTGTCCCCCGATCTAAATCCCAAGGAAGAGTTTCCCTTTCCAAGTCAACGGTCATCATCTGAAAGAAGTATCTACGCTAAGCTTTCCTGGTCCTCTTTAGCTTTAAATCTGGAAAAGTGAGGAACTTAGCGTTGACCTCTCTTGCCAAAGTGTTGCATACTTTGTTTAATATGGTACTTTAAGGCCCTCAGTTTAAAGACACTTGAGCGGTACAAAGTATCATTATCTTAATTACTATTATTATAAGGCTCCAGAGCGTAGACTAGCTATCTTCTGGTGTCTAATGTACTAAGTAGTCATCTATGACCTAGGAAGGTGATTTCCAAGTGTCACGTGCAGGTCCACTGCCCTAGCATATCTGTGAAGAGCCACACCCAACAGTCATAAGGGGAGCCAGGAACCCGGGCTCTGGTGATGGTGTTCGAGTCTGGATTTCTTGGGACTACTGAATCCTAGGGAAAGTGTAGCCCAACTCCTCCCTAGGAGAATAATTCCAGGATTCAAATCGAGGGCAGAACTGCAGAAAGGCTCCAGCTTGTGTGTCCTGGAGAAAATTAGGTAATAACTTCAAAATAAATGAGTAATGAGCAGACCTTAAGCCAAGAGTTCTCAATGTTTAGGGAACGTCCAACTCCCTCTGAAGTTTGTGAAAATGTCCATTTCTGAGATCTCCCACCCCCGGTTTAACGTGGTGAGTCTGAAACGGTTCAAAGAAACTGCACTCTTAAGGAGTTCCCAAGGCTCTGATTCAACTCGTCCAATGTGTTGAAGAGGTCTCAAAGACAGGCACACCAGCTGGGATATATTAATTAGCTTTAACCATAGACTCGGTTAAATAGCAACTCAAGAGGCTACAGTTTGGGACACCAATTCCAAAGTCTTGACCAAAACCAACTGGCCTGAAGAAGCTGTTTCAGAAATGCTATTCTGCGAAGTCCACACGAACACGGACAGAATAAAGCAGGAGTCTTTCAGCCAGCACAGGTGGCTACCCCAGATCCCTCACTGTAGTTTCAAACACACCAACCAGCATCCCAGGAAACAGGCGTGACAAACAACGAACCAATAGAAGAATGCTCAATTAAAAAACCATATGAGTGTGGGGGAGCATTTTGTGAATAGGCCTCTGTGAAGAGGAGCATCCAAGAAACGGGATCCAAAATCTCAACGAGTTTTTGCATTCTTAAATGCTAGAGTCACAGTAAAAGCTCCCCAGCTTCAAGTGAAATGCTGCCAGGTGTTAATGTCTCAGAGTGTTACCACTAAGAATAACACACAAAGCTGCTCAAGTGATTGCCGAAAGGTTTGATTGTGAAGACACATGGGGACAGGAGGGATGGAGCTGAATGGAAAGAGGATGGCTGTGCAGAACTCAACTGCTCTCCCACTCCCAGCCCCCAACTAAATGAAAGACTGAGCTCCTGGCAAGGACTAACACATAAAAGTTACTGTAAAACTTTCTGCCAAAGCCTGGAGCAGACCGCAGCCAAAAGATGTGAATCTGTCGTTGACTCGATGCCTGCCTGGGAGCTGGGGACCATCCTTCCAGAGTGCTCAGAGGACACCTCTTCATGACACCTCCCCTTCTGAGTTCTGCAAGGGAAATTTGCTGGCAATGACAACTGTGGTCTGGGCATTGTGGGATCACACCATTGTGCTCCGGTACCGACACTGCTCTTGGGGGAACACCTGAGTTCAGAGCTGGGGAGCAGCTCCAGCCATCCTTGGTTCACCCTAGCTCCTGGGCCGCTCCCTATCTTCCCTGTGTCTTCAGTCACTCGCCCTGGCACCTCCCTCCCACAAGTTCCCCTCCACATGCCCACCCCAAAGAAAGCTGAGAACCCAGGGGAGAGGAAGAAGTCCTTGAACTTGGGAGACCTCTTTCCCTCCTACAGAGGTAGGGGCAGGTAGTGGGGGCAGTGGGTTGGGGGGAGTTTATCGAGAGACAGATCAAAGTTAATGCTGAGGCCCCTGGGTAGAAATGAGTAGCTCTGCCTGGGCAAATGCTTTGAATGTGGCAAAAGTGGTCCTCAGCCCTACAGTGTGCCAGGGCATCCGGGTCTGTGGCCAAAGTCCTTAGGGACACAGGGCTCTCCACCCTAAAATGTTTAACCAGGTGGGTTCCTAAGTCTCAGACTGGTCTCCTGAACATGGGGAGGGTGCTATGTGCACTCCTAGAGCATCTGTGTCTTGGGTGACTTATTTGTAGTGCTGTGTAGCCTGGTCGCTACACCACGCAAACCTCTCCATTCTCAGGGAGGGTCAGTGCTCACAACAACCAACCCAACAACAAACAGTAAAAACTCCTGTGGGAAGTACAGCTACCAACAGGGGGAAAGTCTGGTATCCCAAGAAGAGCCTGGCAACTCTCCTGTCCAAGAGAGGGTTTGAAGTCAACTTTCTTTTTGGGAAAAAAATCCAGAGACCGATTAGGCAACTAATGCAAACAAATTGTAGTCTGTCAAGAAAGGGACCAAACCCTGTTTCTAATTATCTTGCCCTAAATGATACTTGTTCTCATGTTCATTCTCAGTATTGGTAATTAGTTACAGCTCACTTTCAAAGAGCTGCTGGGAAATGTGAGTGTGCAACATGCACACCAGCTCTGTTGGTCAGAACACGATCTTCAGAGGAAAGAGAGGAGCGGGCTCACTCCTAGACTGCCAGGAAAAAGAAACGGCAGCATCTCCCTCTGTCGCCATGTGCAAGCTGGTCCTTCTGTTTGTCACTGTGAGCTCTGAGAAGTATGGAGCTCAGAGAATGCGAACCTTAGACACAGGGCAGGCTAGAGTCCAAAATCCCCTCTACTTTCCACATGCACTGTAATTCCCTTAGCTTGGCTGAACCACAGCCTCCTCGCTTGTAAAATACAGAATGTCACCTACTTCAGACGGTTCTTCACAAGGATGAAATGAGGTCACATATGGTCACATCTAGGACAGTGTCTGGTTTACATGAGCTCCTCAAAGAAATCTGTTCCCTTTGTCTCTCTTCTGCTGTTAATGTTTTAGACAAGTAAGCAGCCTACCCTATATAATGGCAAATAATAGATGCTTTGGATGAAAAGATACTATATAAAACAAAATATGATTATTAACTATCAAGATGAATGCCCAAAGGCATCCATTCACTTTATAAAATATGTAAAGGTAGCAATTCACTAACAAATGGGCTACGGCAGGGGCTTGTTGTGAGGTGCCAATTTGCTGAGGAGAGAAACATGCTATGGCCAAAGTGCCCACTGACAGAAACAGCCAGAGAAGAAAGGCGAGGTCTCTCTTAGATCACTGAGTTTAGAATCTAAAGAGAGACAACACCACCCACCAAGAAATAAGAAAACTAAGGGAAATGGCAGGGGACACGTATGCAGCAAGGGGCATGGACACAACAGGGGAAGTCTGACTCTAGAAGTCCCATGCTCTCATTACAAGTCTTCGGGGATTGATCTTCACCCTGGGAGGCAGGGATGCCAAGGCCTACACTACCCAGGTTACAAAGGTAATCAGAGAGTATGCATTTTGTAAACAAAATACCAAGAACAACACAAAGGTAAAGTGAAATTATTGCTGCTAAGCTGCACACAGCTTGGAGGAAATAGCAGGCTGAAATAAGGAAGTCCTGGGGTGACAAGACAGGAAGAGGGAAACCATGATTCTTAATGAAGATGCTATATGAATGATCCAAGGAGAAACACAAGAGCTGAGAAGCACGCAGCGGGTGCTCAGCACATTGCTACATCCCAGCATGCCACAAGAACAGGCAGCCTCCGGAAAAAAGCATGCACAGCAAACATTCAAGAACTACACAGCTTCATTTCAAAACAAAACTCAGTAGAGCCACCACAAATGTGGTGTAGCCATCTCTGTTCCTTGTCTTCACAGTGATCCAATGAACCTGGTTTCCTCATAGTCTTCCCTATGAGAACAGCACATCCAGCACCAGGGAAATGCCTTGCTATTGGCCCCTGGGGACATTAGGTTCACACAGACCAGAAAGAGTCAATCACTTTAATGCAGAGAAACTCAGAAAACAAAACACAAACAAAGACCACTTCATCTGTCCTAGACTTATTCCAGCACCGGTTTCCCTGGCTTTGAGAGGTGGGCGAGGACCACAAATCATAAGGAGGAGGCTTTGTGCTTTGGTAAGAACTCAGCAGTGAGTGACAGCTTGACTGCTGATGGCCCTACATTTATTTCTGCTTCATACAGAGAGATCTGCCTCTGGTTTAGAGGTCTCTGGTTATACAGACTTGGACCGGGCAAACTGAGTGATCTATTCTGCTATAGCTGGTTCATTCCCTAACCAGATGAAACTTCTAGCTAGTAGCCACCAAAGAGAAAGCAAAAGGGATAGACTCTGTCTCTCAAAAGGTAATTAAGAAGGCACTATGGCTTGATGGACTCCTTCAGTGCATCCAGTTTCCTTGGTAACCTAACTATGTATTAAATGGTTTCCATGGCAAAACATGTTCTAGAGTCCAAACAAGCAACCTACACATACAATTTGGAATGTACCTTATTAGCAGAGGGGCTTTCTATACTTTAGGAAATTAGTAAGCTTAAAAACAAGTCTTGGAAAACAGATACCTCTAGGGAGCCTATTCAGAGACTGGGAATGGGAAAGCCACGTCTAGAGTCTGTCAGGGCCAGCTCGTGATTCTGCTTCACACACAACCCTCCAATATGAAAGCTCACTCAGAGTAACAGGCCAGTCAACCAGAGGGAGATTAGAATATTTCTGTGAACACTCAGAAACCTCTGCCATGAAGAGAAAGACGCTTCTCAAACAGAAAGGGTGGCCAGTTTACCACCTAGAGCCCAAAGCAAAAGATGTTACCTTTTTCTCAAGTGAGATGCCAAGAGCAATTCATGGACACCTAAAAATGCATGAGGACACATTCAGCATGCAAGGGCCAATGGTGTGCAATGTCCTGCTCCACACAACACAGAACCACAAACCAAAATGAGTACAGCATCCACGTTGAGAAACTCAATACCCTGCTGAGAAAACTTCCCAATGGGACTAAATTTAAAAATTTAACGGGTTTCTTTTTACATGTATTTCTTAAAAAAAAAAAATGGTTCAGGGGGACAAGAAAAAAAAACCCTAAATGTTGTTTTTAACCACTTTAATGAGAACATTTTTGTCATGAAGATGTAAACTTAAATAAGTAAATAACATAAAGAAAATTAAAAATGACTTGCCAAAGATGAAAACAACTTTCACTTCCAGCACGCTAGGCGGGCATTCTCAGCACGAAGCTAGACTTCCGCCACTAACAGCTCTCAACGACAGAATGGTGTTCCTGAAGACTGCAGTGGGTAGAGGCTCTACGTTCATTTCCCGAAGACTGAGACCGTGGGTAAAAGGTAAACTGGGCTTTGTGCCTTGTTCATCTTCAAGATAAAATCTTTCAAAATAAGTTGCTGGAGAACTCTTCTGATAAAGCTATCAAACGGAGCTTAAAAACATAAACATGCAAAATGCTCTCTGATTAGCTCCATCCGTGAGAAACCAGAGAACCGCCTTGGGAATAGCGAGCGGTGATGAACGGTGACAAAAAGATGACAACTAAAACCGAGACATGCTTTCAAAGGACAGCAGATAGAGAGCGGTGGCCCTCCCTGCTGGGAGTCAGGGAGGAAGTGGGCCTGGAGTTGGGGGGAGCTGGATACAGGATAACTGGAGGGTACTATGGGTGCAAGGCTGTCGAAAATCGAATCCCTGTGCATTGTGTGGGTGCGACTGTCTTTCCTTAGATGAAAAGTTCAGTGCAGGAGTGAAGGGTTTGTGAAAGCTTAGCACAGATAAAAATAGGTCCTGGGAGCTTCCTAAAGACTGGTGACAGTAGGCTGATACTCAGCTGAAGATGTTCCTGCCACTGCCCCAAACCCTTTTTCCACCGTCCTTACGAAAACTGAATAATAGAGATATTGTTGATTGACAAGTAATACTGACATCCAGTGTGTAGGGGCCAAGGATGCTGTTGAATGTCTGTCAATGAAGAGAAGAGACAAACCGTCCTCCTAAATAAGAATAGTGGTTCATCCCATACCATCAATAGTGCAGAGGCTGAGAAACTTGGTAGACTGAAGCCCTGAGCAGTACTTCACACTTAACAAACGTTCAGCAGCTCCACAAAAATGCCATGTATTATACGTACAACAGGGTTTCTATCAAACAGTATGGTAGTCACTGGTGACTTGAAATGCACAGTAAATCAGATTCTTTTAATTCTTAAAAACTAACTTTATTTTTTAAATAGTATTTTTCCTTCTTTGAAGTCTCACACATTTCTACAATGAATATTGATCATGTCCCCCCGCCATATCCACCCACCCACTCTCCCTAGTGCATCCCATCTCCTCTCTCTCCCAACTTCATGTCTTCTTGTTTGTTCCCAACAAACTCATTACAATCTCACGTTGGAAATGCCTAGATTCACCTTGGAAAACACTTAACTATTACCACTAAGGCCAAGGAGATCCCTTTGGTCCTTACCATCACTTCACTACTGCTAGAGTCAAACTACCCAGACTCCAGTGGTGCTGTCCACCACTTGCCAGATGCAGCTCAGAGTTGCCATCAGGACTGAATTATTTGCCAAGCTCCACGGCTTCTAGACCAACATTCGAAGCTGAAGAACTTTAGGAAGCAGTTTTCTAAATCTTTCAAACTTAATGGAAAACGGTCAAACTCATCAAAAGGGCACTTAAAGCATGAAGCAAAGGTACTCACTAGTGCTATGCGGTGCCGTGTGTGTGCATGCTTGCGTGCTCACACACACACACACACACACACACAGACACACATACCTATTCCTATTCCTCTGCTCAAATATAACATAGTTTTCATATTTAGCATTTTTTAAAATTATACTGCCTTGGTAAATTTTTAGTACACTGTGTAATGCTGACTGAAGTCCTGTGTATCTATTTTACAAAATCGCAAGTTTACATCCTCCCCACTTGTGTCTTCCTTGACCCTGCTAGTCGCCACTCTACTTCCCTGAGCGCTCTTTTTCTATAGATTCCACAAGTAAGTGAGATTATGCAGTATTTTTCTTGTGTTTGTTTGATGTGGCCTCTAAGTTTGTCTAAGTTGTTGCAACATGGCAAAATGTTCTATGTTCTTAAGGCTGAATAGTCTCTCTCTTTGTGTGTCTGTGGCGTGGGGGAGGAGCAGCATATCACAGTGCATCTGTTAGTCTGCTGGCAGTCACCTAGGTTATTTACATTCTGAAACATCCCCAGCCAGTCTGGTTGTTTTCAGCATCTGTGTCCTTACATGTTTAGTTCTTTTACAGAAAAACTCGGAGGGCCAGTGAGATGGTCCAGTAGTAGAGACACTTCCTGCCAAACCTGACAGCCTGGGTTTGGTCCCTGAGATAGACACGGTGGAAGGAGAGAACCAAGTTTGTCCTCTGATCTCAACACCTGTGCTGTGGCACATATGTATGGACACCTGCATGAATGCACACACACACTAAACTTTAAAGAGTTGGCAAAAATTAAGTCAATAGTTTCTGGAAAATAACCTGGCGGAATAGCAGCACTGAAGGGTGACCACCAGAATATCAGCGTCTACATATACATACTCTGAGGGGTTTTCTTAAGTGTAGGAACAGAAAAATCTAAAATTTTAAATGGATCTGTTTTTAAGATGAAATATCATCTGATGTAAGTATAAAGCTTTAGAAGCTTACAAAACATCGTCCCTTGGGTTAAAACACATGAAACGGGTGATGCTAACTTTTGAGGGAACTGAAATTAGGAAATGGGGGAAGAACATGGAAGCTCCAGCAGCATGTGGGTCCTCAGAGCAACATGGCTGTAAAAATCTGCTCAGCAAAAACCTGGCACAAAACAGTCCAGCCTTACATCATACTTTTTAAAGATTGGGGTGGAGCAGGGAGGGGCAGGATTAAAAGGCTGGAGGGAAAAATTCTTTGCATATAGGAAAAAAGAGACTGTCGGTAAAATAATTTTTCCACTGATATATCTATCTCAAAGTTAATAGCGTGGGCCAGCTTCAACTGGGTGAAGTAGATCTTGAGCTTTTCCAAGGATATCCTCTATTTTGCTGAATGTCTATAAAAGCTAAAGTCCGCAGACGGAATCATTCGCTCCCTCTTAGGGCCCTGTTCCCTACATGTTGGCTCATCGCTTGTTTTGTTTTAAATCAAAGGCCTTTCATTTACCAAGTCATTAAGTGCTGCTGGTAAAAGACAGTGTGTCTGAATTTTAATAAGTGTAGAAAACTCCAATATAATCATTAGCCCTTTATTATGGGAATCAAAATCAGACATACCAGGATCAAATTACATGCTCTCTAATAAAAGCCACACAGTAAAATCCGGCAGCACTGATGTTAGACCTTTCCTCCTCCAACAACAGCACAAGGAGCCCCACTTCGCATCCAAATTTTACATAGTAGGAGCCTTAGTCATTACCCACTTAGACCAAGCAGTGGTAATCAGGAACCAGGGCATTACTTAGGGCCTAGATAATTACCCTTTGAAAATAAGCTGAGGATGATACAGTCAATGCACCTTTTAGGGAAGAGATGAACACCTTGAAAACCCACCTGACATATATTTCTATGTCTGTGGCCACATTCTATTCTAAAAACTATGTAGATGACCCTCTCTTCATGCCTCTGTGTGTACACAGAAACCCGCTGGAGAGAAAATCATGGCGCCTCTGAGAGCCAAGTGCCTGGACAGGAGAATGGGATGTGAGCCAGAAAGCGTCATGGAAGTCAGGGCCAAAACACAAGCACTCCCCACTGCCGGGGCCTTGCTTCCTCTGAAGCACTTATTTCCATGTATGGTATGAACTATATTAGGTGTTTATATTGAGTGGGAAGGCGAAAAAGAGTGACAGACCTCTCGTGTGAATCTGTCTTCCCACTATGAGACACAACAATAGACAGAAAGAACTCCCTAACACAGCAATTATGTGAGCTATTTTGAAGGAAGTTAAAATGTTCTTTTACTTGAGCAAACATTAATACATCTGAATAAAGGTTTCTTGGAAAGATGATCATTCATTATGTACCCTTTGCAACAAGTGTTCCAAATCTGTTTATTTTTAACACTCTGGGGTCAAAGAGCAGCAGCAGAGGTGTGCTCCTGTGCTGCACAGGAGCTACCCTGTACGGACTGAACAAATGCTGTGTGGACACCCAATAAAGGCGACACACGCACACAGTAGTGGCTGTAGTGGATGCTGGCAGCCAAACCTGGGCCTTCTGCAAAAGCAACAAGTATTCTTAACTGCTAAGCCATCTCTCTAGCCTCTTGTCACCTAAAATTATACGGTGAAGCCCTTATTCCAATGTTAGAGTTTTAGGAGACTGGCTGCTTTGGAAGGTGAACAGTGTAGGTAAGGTCCTAAGTATCCAGTCACTGACGGGATGAGTATTCTTGTCCGAAAATGAAGACATGCTAGCACTTCTCTCTGCCATGTGAAGACAGAGCCAGTAGGTGGTCTTTTGCCAGTTAGGAAGGAGGTTCATTACCAGACATCAGTCAGTCTTTCTTCCTTTCTTTTCTTTCTTTCAAAACTTTTCATTGATTGATTGTGGACTTCACATTGAGCATCCCAATCCCGCACTTATCTCCGCATCCCCTTGCTTCTGCCCTCTGCCCTTGCAGCCTTCCCACAAAAACAAAATTTAAAAGCAAAATTAAAAAAACAAAACAAAACAGAACAAAACATGAGGATTGAGAGATCAAGATCAGCCCAAGCTACATGGTGAGACCCTAACATAAAACAAGAAATAAAAACCATCATGAATTTATAACTTAAAAATTAATATGAAATACTAAAATATTGCTTTCATCTCTAGGATTTTTTACCAACAGTACAATGCACTCTTTGCAGTGCATAAGTCTGTGGGTTTTGACAGAGAATTGTGTATCTACCCCAGCTGTGACACAGAACAACTCTACTGAGCCCTGAAATGTCCTACCTCTTTGTAGTTAAGCTCTCCTTCCGCCCTCACACTTAGCAAGGACTGAAACAACCTGCTCACTGCACTATGACACAGCTTCATAATTTTAAGTCCCCCATTTTATACATGGCTATCTACTTCTAGCATGTATCTGACCTCAAGATGAAAGGGGGTGAGTAACTGAAACAAGAGGACAGGCACAAGTAAAGGCTTAGTGGAGTCCAGACAAAGGCTGCATGGAGAAAGGCAAGCTCACCCCGAGTGATGGACTGGATGTAAGCAGGGGTGAAGGAGCTACCAGAGAGATGCAGGCAAAAGCACTGGGCTGGGGGTGGCTGACGAGGGATCACGTATGAGGAAAAATAACGAACTGTGTTTGACTAGAGAGAATGATGAAGTCAGGTTTGCGTTTTTAAAGGGCCACTCTGTCTAGAATAGCAACTAGCCTGAAAATGCTAAGAAACCAGTCCCCAGTCTAAGGAGAGCACAGTGTTCTCCAAGGATAGCTCAATCCAAAGGCACAAGAAATGAAGGCAGGAAAGTCTGGATAGCTGTATGATTAGGGTAACACCTGAATGTCGTTCAGCACATCAACAGGCCAGCCAGCCAGTAGGTGGGAGGTGGGGACTGAAGAAGAAACTGTGCAGACACATTTCTACTGAGACAGCTGAGCAGGAAAACCTTTTAAAGCAACAGCTCCATTCCCCTCAAGTTAAGAGGACCCACCACTGGTCTGACCATTTCTGGCTCAGGTGTCTGAATACATGGTTCTCAGAGGGCTACGTGCAGGATGGACACTGAAACTTCTCAGACATGATGATACAGTATGTCCCAGAGTGTTCAGCAAAGAGGAACAAAGGGTGATGGAGAGAAAGTGACAGGGATGAAGTTCTGCTTTAGGAATATGAATGTGGCAAAACTCAGTACCAAGGAGGCCTGACAGGACCAGGGCTGGGGCTGGGCCTGGAGAGAGGGTGAGAAGACCGTGAGGGGACAGCAAGGGAGCAAAATCAACCAGCAGTTGTTCAGATGGGAAACAATGGTAAGAGGAAGGTTAAAAAAAAATGTAGTAAGCCACTAATAAAAGCAAACACTGGAGAAGAGCAGAGCTAGGGGAATGTGGGGGATGGACAGTATTGATGATAATTTTCACTTAAAACAATCTACCTTGTTAAGTTTTTATTCTTACATTGTTTTCTATTTTATTAGCATATATTAATTGTGCAATATAATGGGTTTTGTTGTGACATTTCTATATACGTACATAATATACTTTGATCATGTTCACCTCCCCATAATTTGCATGTTAACGAGGTACATGAATTGGCTCCAGGAGAGTCTGTTATTCTCAAAACTATATTTAAACCTGTGTTTCCATACATTTTTTTTTCTAGAGTAAAGTCCTGGGCCTCATTAGATCTTCAAAGGAGTCTGTGGCAATCTGTTGTTCTTGCACCAGGGTCAACCCTTTGTGCATTTAGTCTTCAGTGCTTTGCAGCTGGGGTGTGTACTTCCTTAATTGATACTGTTGGAGAGGCATTCAGCCTTCCAACTAAGGGCTGATATCAGTTCAGGAACACCTTAGGACATTTCTTCTTCCACACTCGAAGTTCTCTGGTTCTACCTATAAAACTGCCCAGGGTCTTTGTTAACTATCACTATATATCTTGGACTTTCTGTTAAGAAGCAGTTTCCTACTTGTGATTATAACTGAACAGAGACTCCATCAACCAGAAATGGCAGATGCATACAGCTTTGCTAGTGAAAAATAGTGTGAAATTTGAAACTCACAAATGTCTCATCTTCCCTGCAAGAAAAACACTGGTGCAAATCCTTGAGATGCTCAGCAGAAGACATGAGGCTTAGCCTTTTGAATGAGGATGTGGTATGTTTTCCCTCAGGCTAGTCCTTATACAACAGAGAAATAAGGCACAGAGATGACCGAGGGCAGAAAACTAGCCCAACGCTGAATGTACTAAGGAGATCTGAGTTACCACAGACTTGCACACATCTTACTTGTAAAGTCATATTTTCTGCCCCAAAGGAACCTAAGGAAACCTCTGAGCTAGCACTGACTTCTGAGGCTGGGGAGGTGGAAGCTGCAGATCAGAAAGCTGCCAAACACATGACATTTAAGGGCTGATTGATCCTCTCCTCGTAGAAGTCTGTTTGCAATGTTTCATAGCAAAGGCCGAGCTCTTGATGTGCTGGGAGACATGGGCGAGACAAAGGGCCAAACTCACTAATGAAAACTAGCTGAACTTTTCAGAATTCCATTCTATGTCACGAAGAACCCATCTGGCCCCACTCCCAGACCAGTAAAAGGAACATCTTAAGTCCCTAAAGGCTAAGGCAGCTCTTTCTACCAAAAGCACATACACATCTCCCCCTGACAGCTGGCTGCCTTAGCATACACTGGACTGTATATTTATCAAAGGAAAAAACCTCTCCAGGAGCACAATATTTATTATAGGATTATTTGAGTGACTCACATAAACACGAGTAGGGCTAAATTAAGTCATGTTTACTATACTATGCTATTGCTTAAATCCCAACCCAAAATTACCTCTAGTGATATGGGGCCTCTTTTTTCAAGACAATTGGCAAAAGATTGTGTTTTCAAAGACAAGAAATATGTATTTTTGCCAATTGATCTGCTTAGTCCCATATTTTCAAAGTTACCCATTGGGAAAAGGCCCTCACGGTGGTCACACCTGCTATCTCAACAAATAAAAGATCAGGGGTCAAGGTCATCCTTTACTACATAGTGAGTTCAAGACTACCTGGGATACGCAAGGTCAAGTCTCAAAAAAAATTTTTTTTGAACATCTAAAATGATAGGTTATACCCATCCAGATATTAAATTCAGTGGAAAATTTGACTAAAATCACAATATAGTGAATTTTCTTATTGAATTAAAATTTATTTGTCTGAATGTAGTATTTTTACATACAGGGTTCAGGTGAGACAGCTCTCCTACAAAGTAGAGTTCAGTCTCCCTGAAGCAGGGCCAAGCAACCTCCAAGGAAGCTGGCTGCTGGCGACAGGGATGGGAATGAGAATGAAAACCAACTATGGCGCTCATTTGCCTTGCTAGGCAGAGAGATAATCAACTCCTGCCCTTCTGGAAAGTCACATTAATAGATACTGTGGCTAGGGTAAGGTCAGCTTAGCAGGAAATGGCTTGTCTTCCCCAGCTCTCAAATGACAGGAGTTCATAGTTAATAAACCAATAGTCAGGAACACAGGAGGAAAAAGTGCAGTCTTACTAGAAGGCATGTGATGGGTGGTAAAGAAAGTTCCATGGAGGAGATGACCACTAAGAAGACCTAAAACGACGGGCAGGTCATTGGTAGACCCTGTAGGAGGGGGACCAAATGTAATGTTCTGGAACAAGAAGCCAAAGTACAGATGTGGAAAAAACACAAAGCCTGTTGAAAAAAATGATAAAACATTTGGCTAATTGGCAGGTTATGTGAACGTCTGGATAGGGGTGGAAAGGTGAGTGGAACAGCCACACAGAATTCTTGAATGCCAGACTGCTAGCTGAATTGCTTGACGAATGTTTGAGCAGAGCCATTGTGTGAGTGGGGCTTCAGACAGTGACAGTTCTGTGCCAAACAGAAATAAATGAAAGTTAAAACCAGAAGTCAAACAGGACGAGAATGAGATCAAGAGTCCATCAAGGGGCATGGCAGCAGAGGGGCAGAACCAGAAGAGTCGGGAGAGTGGATTCCAGCATCAGACCACTGGCCAGTTCACAAAGGGAGGGGGTGTGGTGGATGGATGCCTGTAAGATGTGAACCTGAGCACCCAAGAGAACAGAGGCAGGTGAAGTGAAACAGGATAAAGAATCGCTGCCATATAAAGACGATAAGCTTGGTTTTAGACATTCTACTAATTTAGACATCTGAGTTTGAGGTGGCAATGGAATACGAATATGAATGTCCACCCGATGGCTAGAAAAGCAGTTTTTTAAGCTAGCCACAATATTAGAAATGAAGACCAGGGAGTCATCCACAAAGAAGGTCATGAAAATGATGTGGGGGCGGGAGAGAGGCCGGAGAGATGACTCAGCCTTAAGAGCACTGGTTGTTATTGCAGGGGTTTGGGTCCCAGCACCCATGCAGTGGCTAACAGCTATCTGTAATCCAAATGCAAATGCAGAAGATATGACCTCCTCCTCTGGCTTCTGAAGGCAGTGCACACATATGGTGCACAGACATACGCTCAAACAAAACACCCATACACATAAAATAAACATCTCAAAGAAAAATATTTAAGAAGAAAGAAAATGATCTAGGGGGCTGGTGAGACAGTTCAGCCAGTAGAGGTGCTTGTACACAGGCCTCATAACCTGAGTTTGATCCTCAAACCATCTAAGGCGGCAGCAAGCGACCTGCTCCCTAGAGCTGCCCTCTGACTTCCATTTGCATGCTGTGGCATGCACACACTTGCATTAACGAACACATAAACACACTAAAAATAAAAAATAAAGAAATAATCAAGTGATAGAAACACAATTTAGTACAATTTAATGAGCCAACAAGTGAAACCATCAGTGGAGGAGAACAGGAAGCGTCTAAAAACATCAGGTCACAGGGGTCAGAAAGCTGTATAGAGAGCACATGCCAGGAACACCATACGAGCATCAGAAGGTAGAGTAAAATGGATAGCTACCTGAATATCTGAAAGTCCTAAACACATCCAATTGTCACTGTGTTGCTTAGTTAATTTCTAGAGAAGCCATATGACATTAGAAAAGCTAGACCTTCCAAAGCTTTCCAGTACTCCCTTCATCGGGCCGGATGGAAAGGCAATCCCCTCTGAGCTCTTGCAGTGTTGGTAAGTTTCCCCAGTTATTCCTACCCAAAAAAGCACTAACAGCATCGGCCACAGGTTGAGCACTACAGAAGGCCCTTTCCTATTGTCTCACTGGAGCAGGTACAATTACAACTGAGCTGTGCCCCTTCTGAGAAGAAGAAACACAGCTCAAAGTCACTTGAGCCATGCTGTCACACATAAGTGGAGGAACAGAGGGCTTCTAGCGCCAAGTCTCACTGTGTCTTCTTCACTAAGCACAAGTTGCAACCTGTGGCTGTGTTCATGCCTCTTACTGTACTCTGAGCAAACTAGGGCACAGGGCCACATCACATCGATCTTGACAGCCTCTGGCACTCCAGCAAAGGGCCGTGCACTTGGTCAGTTCCTGCAGGGTTGTTCCTACCGAAGAATGAGCACACGCATGTGTGCAGGCACACAGGCCTCACAATGGGTGGACATTTATGAGCTGGTAAGTTCTGCGTAGTTATTTCCAAGGAGGACTGTAACTTGACAACAAAAAGTTCTAAAAACAAATTCTGTACTTGTGAAAGATGCCACCTGGGCTGCCTCAGGGATTGACGTCCTCTTTTATGCACTGAGTGGGAACAACACTGGGAATGACTGAGCTGGTTTGCTTCAAACCCCTCCCATGCACGGGCTGGAGGCACACCTTTCAGAGATGAGCACTGTGCTGTCTCGGATGCCCAGTTCACCTTGCATCCCACGGCGGGAACTGCCAATAGTCTGGGACCGAGGGAAGGTATGGCACATTTTTAGTGCCAGCTCTGATGATGTAACCTTAGCATTCACAGCTTTTCTGCCAGGAAAAAGCAAGGCAACTGGTTTAGAAATGATTTTTCCCTCTTCTAATATGCAACCAGAATCTAATGTTTTACATTTCTGACTGCTAGCTAATAATCTGCCTCCTCACTGTCCTCACCCTCGCCCTTCTTTAAGCGTAACTCACGCTGGCTCCATTTGCTCAACGAGAAGAACTTAAAGTCTAAGTCAAAGGACTGGTTTTGATTCCTTAGAAAACAAATGTATATAGTACATAAAATGTGTTTATTTCATAAATGTTCCTCATGCATGAAGAACACAAAGTTCTTCTCAGAAGTGTTTATTCTTCAACCTATATGTATGCACAGTGGGAGGCTTGAAAACAATAGGCATCTCTGCATCACAAGGGCATGCAAGCCATGTGCAACAGGGCTGTACAGCACCAGGCAACTATTCCTGGGTCCTGGAAAAACACAAATTATCAGAACATCATAAAATCATAATGCACTTGGGGGTTTTCGACCAATGTATCTGACAGATGTTCCTTTCATGGGGATGGTCTAATTTGGAGACATTTGGTACTCATATTGTTAAACTCTTTAGAGTATAACAAATTGATCCCTTTCCTTCATGTGATGACAATATCCTAAGTAGTATTTTTCTATTTCTATTTCTGGGACTTTGCCTACTGCACAGACAAGCTGGGGCAGAGTGATAATAGCCAGACAGGCCTGGAATTTCCCTTTGCCCATGTGCAGGGAGGTGGAGAAGCTAGACTTCTTTTGACCATTTTTAAATAATGTGTAACAGGCTCTTGGTCTCCTGGAGCTTCTGCCTGTAAGATATCCTACGTGGATCTTGGAACTTCTCAGAAAGCACCACAGCAGAACCTGAAAGAACAGATCCTCGGCAAGGGCTCCAGCCAGGCAAGTCTAGTTATGGATGCCCTTCCCATAGCTGAGAGTTGGCTGGGTAACACAAACCATAGGCAGCAAATGAAAGCTTAACACAATGTCCAAGATAATACTAATCCCCTTCACTCGGTTCTGAAAACTTATACCATGGCCACTGCCTTCCTGAAATGATATTATTTCTCTTTTATGCTCTGAACTCTGCAGGAATTACCTAGATACAACAGTCCCCTTTATCCATGAAGAATACGTTCCAGGACCCTTAGCAGATACCTTAAACCACAGACAAATAGCACAGAAAAATTGTGATTGAATCACAAATACCCTAGGTTTTGCTATATACATGCTCAACTATGACAAAGTGCGACATTAACAATAACCACAATGAAACAGAACAATAGCAACTTCTATGGTCTAACGTGCAAGAGAAAACTAGCACGGGTTTCTCCTCCACAGTTTCCTGGAACAAGATCTGCTTACTGCAGAACAAGTGAACCGAATGGCGTCACACTTGTAGAGATCCTCCTCCTGCCTCTGCCTCCCAAGTGCTGGGATGTAAACACATGAGCACCATGCCTAGCTACATGCCCAGCTCCCATGCCCAGCCCAAGCTGAAAACTTTCACCTTTCCACTTTAAGTGAAATCACCTTAAGCAAGCCAGGGCTTCTCACTGGCATGCCGAATTACCAGCATCAGTATTCTTACACTTCGGGATATTATGAAGTAAAACAGGGTTTCTGAACACAGCCACTGTGAAGCCATGACAGCTAACCTGATAAGATATCTATGCACAGCATGGAAAAGCTGGACAAACAGGTGACTCCAATCCTAGGCAAGATGGAGCAGGATCACACAAGACTTCATAAAGCTTCTTAATATGATATACAAGTTAAAACTTATAAATTGTTTATTTCTAAACAATTCCACTTAATATTTTCAGATAATATTCATCCTCAGTAGGTTGTGGATAACTGGAATCCCCAGAACATGCAACCACAGACAAGAGGTTAGGGCACTACTGAAATCAGTTTAGCAAGTGTGTAAGCCCTCACCGAACTACACCTAAAGTTCTCTTCATTGTAACACTTCTCTAACATGCTGAAAACTTCTACTTGAAGATATAGGAATGTCTGGCTGTTTGCTTTAGTATTTAGTATTAGAAAAATAACATTAGGTTAAAGCTTTCAGTATAACCATTTCAATTTGGGGGTGAGAATTACATACTAACTTATAAGACTGTCAAAATTAAGCCATTGTTGTGCAAGACACTTTGGGATGGCGCACATATTCATCAATCTGAGAGGCATGCAGCTCAGCAAAGGATTAAGGAAATGTCCATCACATGTAGTCAGATGGTAAGATGACGACAAATTTCACATGGTAGGGGAGGGAGGGTAGAGCACTCAGAGGCAGCACTGGTAGTGAGAACATTTGAGCAAAGCCATATAGAATGTGTGCATTTTCCCAGGATGGGGAGACTACTACACTGTGTACAAGAGGAACAATTTTAGACACTGAAGACATAGTAGCAAGAGTGATGAACTGAGAACATTTCAGCTGAAAAGACAGACTAGGTGAGGGGAACAACAGAGGTGGTGAGAAAGATTGCTATCGCTAGTCCTCCGCATAAGGAGGGGCACACTGAGAGCTGGGGTTCTCTTTGATTTTCAGTTGAGCATCTCTATATAGCCTCACACTCACAGAGATCCACCTGCCTCTGCCTCCACAGTGCTGGGATTAGAGGTGTGTGCCACCACATCCAGCCTAAGCGCTGGGTTTTAGAAATAAAAAAAAGGTGACTTGAAATATACCTTTCCTTACTCAATTGTTTTACCACATTTTAGGTTTTTAAAATAAGGATATTTTATTGCAAACTAGGCACAGTCACTCCAAAGAAATAACCTGGGTTCCATTCAGGAGAACAACAGAAATATTTCTGGGCTTTAGTGGCACAGGCTGGCAATCCCAGCAGCTCGGGAGCAGGATTTCGGTCCGAGGCCAGCCTGGGCTACATTATGGCCAGCTTGGGGAAGTTAGTAAGAAACAATTTCTAACTCAACAATAAACACTAGATTGGAGATACAGCTCAACAGCAGAGCCCTTGCACAACGTGTGTGAGCCCCTACATTCTACCCCCATTGCCACCAAACAGCATTCTTCCAAGAAGGCAATGACCCGCTTATGGTAAACTAACATACTCATTTCTCAGACATCTTGGGATGGTGTTCTCTCCCTTTCTCATCACCAGAACATCTGAATTTAACTCATTAAGTTCATACTGAGTGTCCATGACCAGTGCGTGCTCACGTCATGCCATCCTTTCCGTTTCTCCTCCCACTCCCTGTCACTTACCCACCTACTCATTCATCTGCCATGATCTCTAATGGAAAATGGCAGCAGTAATAGTTACTATCTGGGGAGAATTGTCCCTGTACCAGGCTCTACACCTAATGCTCTACGAACAGTACTTAATATCATTCTAAAAATGACATTATTAAATAAGCACCAGTATTTCTATTTCATGAAACAGTAAGATCCGAGGCATTAATACTTCACTAGTTGCTAAGGGACAAAACCTGGGTGTATGCAGCTCTGTTGGACTCCAGAACCTCTTTCTCTTAGACTGCATTGTTGCCTCCAGCTTATATGGCCTTTGATTAACATGGGTCAGTATTTTAAGTTAAAAATTCATGCACTGGGCAAGGCAAAATACAGTCTTGCTACTGTAAAACACTCCACTCTAGCTGCTATTGGAGGTATATAAATAAACGAGAGAATGCCTGTACATCACAGACTTTCACAATCTCCCACATTTGGGTAGAAGCAGCTGCATCCTATCAGTTTGTAAGATGGGGTGTCCATGACTCACAACTTAGAGCAGCTGAGGTCAGAGGGCATGAAGACGGCTCAGTATATTAATGTCAGATGACAAGCACATCTAGTCTCAGACAGAAATCTGCCAACTCTGACTGAATGACCTACAGGGAACTCTAATAATGCATTTCAGTCAGAACCTGTAAAAAATTCTCTGTTGATGAAAAATGTGTCTTGTCAGAAGTTCCCAACCAAATCTGTTTATGATCCATTTTTAATGAACCTCAGCATCCTTTGAAGTGGAATAAATTACTAAAGCATTTAGCCAACAATAAGCACATTGTGAAGGGAGTCTTTATAAAACTCATTCCTAATGAGAAAAGTTACTTGGTTAGACACAAGCATGATAGCAAGCTGTTTGGACTATGTGACTGGGCAGCGCATAAAACCATACAGAGCTATTTAAACAAAGAAAGACTATCATCATTTTAAAATATCTACTTTTAATATTACCTTTATCAGTTCCTGATTAACTTCTTGTTTAATATCCTAAAGAAACTGGTTATACTTTCACAAATAACTCTGATAGTTTCAAATATATAAGTTAGGCCAGATATTATTCAGCAGTCCTCCTCAGGCTATAGCTACAGCTTCCCCCTGGGGACACCCCAAGACAGTAGCAATTTGGACTTGCTGTACCTACAATTCTCTCAAGGATTCAGAGGTGCAATATAGAGACTATAAATTGCATTAATAAGATTCACCTTGCAAATACTATCTGCATGTACTGTGCTACCAATGCTTTCAACCCAGAGCTGGAGAGCCGGCTTAGCAGTTGAGCATTGGCTACTCCTGCAGAGGGCCTGGTTCAAATCCCAGTACCCACATGGCACAGCTTACAACGGCCTGTAACTCCAGCTCCAGAGGACCTGATGCCCTCTTCTGGCCTCTGTTTATACGTCTATTCAAGTGCTGCACTTACACTCAGGTGTGTGGACTTGTGACCACACAAAAGAAAAACATCTTTTAAAAAGTCCCCAAATAAACAAATTTCTGAGAAAAGAAAACATAAAAAAAATATTAAGAGCTCACACTTCATAAAAGTGAGACAGATGGCTTACTAAGTAGAAGCATCTGGCTCATTAGGTCAATGACACTGACACTTACTGCTCAATTCGGGGTGACAAGTACAACTTGGGGTACACTTGGGTGGCTTCAGTATCCTCAAAACTGACAGAAAGGAGGGCCACATCTTCTCCAGGGTCTTCATTTACATCCTTAGAAAGGAAGTGAAAAACAATATGAGCACCTGTTCTAGAACACTTTTGATTTTTTGAGACAGGGTCCCATTATGTAGCCCAACCTGGCCTCAAATTCAAGATCTCCCTGCCTCCCAGAAGTCAAGTCTACAGCCTATATCATCATGCCCAGCTTACTCTAGGATCTCATCAGTGATGAGCTCACAGCCTACCGACATGAAACCATGGTCGTGAGTTGTCTTCATTCAACGGTCCAGCTTACCCTTACCTCACTCATCAGGTTGGTGCCTGTTAAACTTCTTGACCAAAGCCTACTACAATAAAGCACACAGTCCTCAACTATTTCAACTATTTCACTTGTTTCCATGTAGGAAGCAGGGGAACGAATGTGATGGTAGCAGGTTAGACAGAAGCAGAGTTAACACATCCAATACATACATTTCTAAAAACATAATTTATATCTTAGAACACCAGCAAAATATTAAAATAACCTCGTTATACCTACCTTTGTAATATGCTATATGTTATTTAAATAGCAAGAATCCAGAGGAAGTATATTTCTGTGAAGTAGAAAATACACCAGCCACTACATAAACAAAAGGCTAGGTGGGGTAGGTGCACATCCACTTTAACAAAGGGTGGATGATTTACTTGGGAACTGCAACAGACACTTATCATATATGTTCAGTTATGAGAATGTTTTAAGACAAACTCCCTATTAATCCAATAATTACAATTGCTGGTCAGAGGACACCTGGAGGTTAGTGGTTAAATGAATTGATAAGTATTGAACATCGGACTCACAACTGAATATCAGAACTAATTTGATGAAGTATTGATGATGCACAGATGAAGTGGACTGAATCAAAATTGGAAACTTTTAACTATGTGCCAAGTATCAAGCTGTCTGCCAGAGTTCTGATGCTGCTGAATCAGAGTAACTCTAAAGCATACCAACTTTAATCTGATATACCATATTTCCATAACCCCTAGTAACCTGGCAGTGTCACCAAGTCAAGTACAAAGCCTAAAACACTAGAACTGGATGTCATTCTCAGGTTAGGAATGGTAAAAACTGGCCTGTAATTTTCAATCAGTTTGCAGGTCCTGGGGGCAGGAGGTTCAGCCAAAAAAGGAAAGGGTCCCAGCCTAGGCCTGATCTGTGTGTGAGCACTGAGAGCTTCAGAGGCCTCCATCTGCCCAAGTCCCACTCTTTCCCGCATCTTGGGAAGCTGGTCAACACACATACTGCTCAGTGTGGACATCTTCAGTATCCTTCCCTAGTTTCTTACTGTGCATGTGTGTCACGTATACACAGGAACAAGGATCGTCAAGTCTCTCACATATTTAAAAAATAGAAATTAGAAGGAAATAAGAAGCAAGGGTTATTTAGGAATATGTCGGTTCCACTTGCTGCAGCCATCTCCATGGCTAAGCTTTCCGCTGCCTGGGCCTTGGCCCCATGTCTACATCTTCCTGCAACAGAATTTGCTCACCAGCCTAGAGCACAGTGGACACACCGGAGGGTCCTGGTGCCTGCATGAGATGAGGGGCTACATTGAGAAGCACAGCAACCACAGAAAGCTGAGAAACACCAAAGAACAACCCACAACCATGTCTCGCTTCTGTCTTAAAGCTGCTCAAAGGGCCAGTCCTTTGCTTCCAAGGTTAGGATGGGGGCTATACAAGAATGTCGCAAATTCCAAATAAGGGTGGACAAGATCAGGTCAAGATGGCAGAGGTGTAATTTGAATCATCCCCACACTCTGCTTCTGCCTCACAGAGGCAGAAACCTTACTCTCCAATAGCAGCTACAGCAGGAGCCCCACCATAAGCAGGAAACAAGCCCGCACAGTTCCCACTGGGTTCAAACACCGAAGATATAACTGGAGCTGGAGAGCACATGGCTCAGCGTCTGTGCCCACAGGCCCATGGAGCACTTGTAGTTTGTGGAAACCAGAAGACCAACTGTAAAACAGATGCCTTAATGGGCTCAGACCTTTCTGCTGAGTCAATTGCCTGCTCTGGATGAAACACAGAAGAATACATAGAAGAGAGGAGGAGAATCATGCTGGGCTATACAGAGGCTCAATGTAACAAATTGAGGGAGGCACAAAAATCTTGACAAAAGGAAAAAGTTTCTGAACAGGCAATAAGCAAAGTTTAATTCAAAGTCAAATGTAAAGTTCATCCAAGGTGTTTTGAGCAGAGCTTGTCCACAAGGCATGTGCGACCTCATGTCCTGCTCCTAACATACAACTTGTACACTTTGTACTGTGTATCCCATCATACCATACATACCAGGATTATGTCCTGAAACAGCTGAGCTCAGACTTGAGACACTGTATGTCATGAGCTATAGTGGTTTTATACAAACACAATGACTTAATTACAAAAACAAAAACTGTTTTTCTACAACATTCCTCAGCAAGTACCAAATCAGTGTATTTTGGGATTCTACTGAATTATAATATCTGATTTTAAGAACTGTTGTTTTAATTGCTGACTTGAGTTTCAGTTTTTAAAAAAGTCTCAATTAATTGTGGTTTGGGTTTATTTTCTAACCATGTCTCTGCTATTTTGTGCCTTATATTATACAAAAAAATGTATCTGTAACACTGAAGGTGACAAGATCAAAATGTTCATCAATTCAAATATTCACCCAATACTTATGTCTTTATGTAAAAATAAACAAACACACCAACTCACCAGTATGTAAATTTGCTTTTGATTTAAATACATTGTAAAATTACGTGTCTACCAAAAATTTTTCTTTGAAACATATTTTCTTAAGACATTTATCAACAAATGTTTGACATGTATACACATTTTATTTATTTATTTTTATTTTTTTTTGGTTTTTCGAGACAGGGTTTCTCTGTGGCTTTGGAGCCTGTCCTGGAACTAGCTCTGTAGACCAGGCTAGTCTCAAGCTCACAGAGATCCGCCTGCCTCTGCCTACCGAGTGCTGGGATTAAAGGCGTGCGCCACCATCGCCTGGCCATGTATACACATTTTATATAGCTTTATAAACAGGATTGTATAAGAAGTTATCAGGTAAAAAGGAGCCTTGAGTGGAAAGAGTTAATAAAAAAAAAAAAGCCATGTCCTGGATCACTGGCATACCCTAGGACTGTGTTGGTCAATGTACTGACTTCCTAGGACACCTACTTACACAGTGCGAGCTCTGCCTCCAGTTCGTCTGCTCTCTGGCAGCTGGCCACAGGGATGGCCACTGGCCTCCAAGGGATCTTCTCTCTTTTTCTTCCGTTTTTAATTCTAAAAAACATGATTCTGATTTTCTGTCTCATGCTTTTGGCTCTTCCATTTTCATCTTTCTCTTTTTAAGTTCTTAAATTGTTTTTTGTTTGTTTGGTTCGTTGGTTTTACACTACAAAAATTAGTCTTTTTTCTTTAAACAAGCCCAACCATATAGGAATTTATTTTAAAAGTAGTTCTTCCATTGCTGCCTGCCACTTATTTTTCAAAGTAATCAATATTAACAGTGTTACCTCAGACAGCTTTCCTAGGTCACAAATATCTTCTATTTCAGTAGAATTTATATTGGATTAGACTTGGATTGTTTTAACTGAACAATTTCCAGAAACGCAGATTTGGGCCAATGCACATGGACAACAGTGTGCGCGAGCCTGTTGCCTCCCTGTGCAGTGGTGACGTGCTAACACTGCCATCACTCTCTCATTCTTTCTAAATTAGTATTGGCAGTTTGACAGCAGAGACAGTATCCCAGTTCAGATTCAATGTTGAGCTGAGCGACCTTTCACTTGTTTCTTGGACATCCACATTTCTTCTATATAACGAGAAGTCCACTGTTGGCCTGTCTTTAAGGCATTCAGATCTTTAGCGTTGGCTAATAATTTTATTAGCCTTCTCCTACAGCATGTGTTATATATATTTTCTCTCATTCTAGCTTTAGGCATTTTTTGAGGCTCTTCACAGAAAAATTCAGATATTTTTACAAATGAAATTAAGTCTAGTCAATAACATGACATTAATGTTGCTTTAGTTTTTCATTTAATGCTATATTTTCAGGAAAAGGTAGAATATATTTTATGCCTCATGACATGAAGCATGACTTTCTGCTTGTTTGCTCATTTGCTTGCTTTATTCAAACGAGAGGAGGGAGGAGGGAGAGGATGCAGTGAGAAGAACCAGGCCGACCAGTGCTTGGCAGTACAAACCCCATGTTGGCTGACTGTACAAGTCAAAAGACTAACAAATATGAATTCTTGCCTTTTGTTCTCTGCATCTAATGATAACTTTTGGAACCGCTTTCTGCAGGCGCTATCAGCAGTGAAGTCTGGAGTGCTGACCCTTGTCCCTCCCCTGACAACAAAGTTCTATAGGGACTGATGGTTTTAACTGCAGAGCCCAGAATGAGAGTCTAAACTTTCTTATGTCTCCTTGTTCTTTTATATAATGTAAAATATTCAACATGGAATCCTCTTTTCTATGAAATGAGGAATGAAACTGAGAAAAAATACTTAGGATACTCAACACTCAGAATCCACCTAATTATGTGACTCTAACACTTAAAGAATATCCAAGATCAAAGAAATGCCATCTACATAGCTTCAGCCTGCGATCCACGGGTAGAGGGGTCATCATGCTTAGAGTGGCAGACATGAGGAAGGTAAAGAAAAGAAACCACACTGACTGCCAGTGTCAGCCTTGGAGTTCCACTGTGACATGTCAAAGTTGGAAGCTATGATCCAGGTCAAAAACCCTGCAAAAACACACTACAGAAAAAAAAAAAAAATTCCCAGGGGCCACCGAGGTCCTTTATCACTGGCAGCTTCATTCCATATCCTACGGATAATTTCTAATTATTTCTCTTACTACCTTTTAAATTTTCCTCTTCACTATCATTCAAATAAAGAAGACAAATGCTTGAAGACAGTCCTTCAAAAGGATGACTCTGGTTTCCATGGTCAACCCTTACATCTGATGGTCTGCAGAAAAGGTGCCTGAGCCACGGGTCCGGTTGTTTCTGTCTGTCTTCTGAGCTACTGCAGTGCTTTGTTCCTCTTGGTAAGACACCCGGATTTTCCTTGAATTGGTATCTGACTCCTAATGGATAGCTGGGTTCGGTTTGGGGTGCTTAAATAAGCCCAAAGAGTTCCAAAAATACAAATCCACACAGTGCTGTTTCCAGTTTCTGCAATTCGAACAGGCTCGTACATGTGTTCCCTCCCATCTGGGAAATTAGAAAAGAGGCTCTTGTACCGTCGTTCTTAGAAGCTAGCATTACAGATGATTATTGTAACCACTAATGGCAGCATTTGGAAAACAGGGGATGGTTAAAACGTAGTAAGGGACATTTTAAAATGAACAAGCATACATTTTCAGGGCTTCTATCTGCGCCATTTGAAACTGCCACAGGCTAAAACAGGAGGAAAAGACGCCAAATCTGCTAAAACTACAGAATGTTGCCTTCTTCTTCCACAAAAGTGTGTCAGGCACTCACACATACATGGCAAGGTAATAATAGCTATGATAGTCTGCTGAGAACCCAAAGCAATTCTGGCTCAGCCTGTGGCTATGACAGAAGGGAGTTTCTGATATTCACAATGAATATTCAGAACAGGTGAGTTCTTGAGCGTCGGAAAGCTTCAGCATCCCAGTTGTGGAACATACTGAAACCCAGAACGATGAATACGGGGATAACAGAACAAGCAAATGAATGAAATTAACCGCCGTGCTTGCTTTTTTACTCTGAAAACTCTTAGAGTTTCAGGTACATTGTATAAAACTAAACAGGAAGTCCCTTCAACTAGGAAGATCCTCAGTGTTTATCTTAAGTGTCTGAAACTATAATCACTTATATTAAAGAAAACTCAAATTTGAAAAATGGTACCAGTCAAGGCTACATCTAATATAATGAGTCAACATTTTGTTTTGGGCCATGATTCACTTGCATGATTATTCTCAATAGAGGCTCTCTGCAAATATCAAAAGACTATAGAAAAAAATAACAATTAACTCTGGAAATGAAAGTAAATACAAGTCTGATTTATCATTATGTGGCACTCCTTTGATATGCTAATAGTTTTATGACAGAAACCATTAAATAAGTTCCTATATGTTGGAAACATTAGTGTCGCTATGGGTACAAACTACCAATTAACTAATTGTTGACAGACATTAGCTGAACCAAAAATGTTATTAGCCATGGGTCACATGGGAGGACTGTAAAAAAAAGCTACTGTATTTCTCAATTCAGAAGTGCTTACACCCAATCTACAAGCATTACTGACAAAGTCGTGGGAATAAGAGATTATAATAAAGCTATTATATAATATGTCAGAAATCTGGTCTGCACCATATGAGTACATCTGAAGTGACACTAACCAAGGTTAGAGACTATGATTCCTAGGGTGACCATAAAATAGGGCTGAATACTGTTTATACAAACACTATGAGGTTTTTTGACAATGTACAAACAAACTAAACATTTCTAATAAAATCTTATCCAGAGACAGCCTGAGAGGTTTGTTATGTCAGGTGCTCCATTATGCAATATAGAGTCAGCATCCTCAGTTAACAAAATTCAGATTCTTCAAGTCACTTCTTTTTGTCAGGTGGGAGAGAGTAAGATTCTCTTATAAATAAATAAAAAGCATGTTGTGTTGCAAATGTTACAGAGGAAAGTTAAAATAAAGTAGGGCATAAGGAAGTCAAAGAGGGTCATACAGAGATTGGGGGTGGCCCTTCATCACGTAAGACAGATTGAGAATGAAAGGTCCCCCTGATCATGGTGCTGCATAGCAGCAGAGGAACTCCTGAGCAAGATCTGACTGTGGAGCCCACTGGCATTAACACATGACAGTAAAGGCGGTACAAATATGACTGAATATAGGAAGAAGGAATATATTTAAGAATAAAACGATGTGCATAAGACCTTGGTTATTCTGTCCCATGATGCAATAGATAGTTTTGAATTTAGTCCCCTTTCTCTTCATTCAAATGCCGAGAAATATACAAGTACCAGAGAAAGTCATGAAGACAAACAAATCCAAAAGCAAGATCAGAAAGTTGGGTCAAAGAGACATAGCTGGGTCTCCCTGTGCCTCACTCCTGCTGCTGGTGGTTCCCAATCCTGAGCTTCTTCCCACACACGGGAGTGCTGAAGCATTCACTGGGTCAAGAATTCTGAAGGCTGTTACCACTCATCTCACCGAGTGTTGAATTCTTGTTTAAATGAGAAGGGGGGCAGGCAGAGACACTTTACGCAGGTAGTATTTACCAGAGTCATTTCTGATTGGTTTTGTCAAGTGGGTATTTATTTGCCTAATCCAGATAAACGTGGCCACCCTCCATTCATTTTTCTAGAGTTTATCGAATACCTCTATACATCAATCCTTTTATCAAAGAGCTCACTCCCCCTCCCTCTCCCTCCCCCGCCCGCCCTCCCTCCCTCCGCCCCCCCCTCTCTGTTGTATGCACATATGTGAGAGGGTATTGTATTTCTGAGTGTACATGGAGCTCAGAGAAGGACATCAGGTGTACGACTCTATCACCTTCAGCCTTATTATTTTGAGACAGGTTCTTGTTGAACCTGGAACTCAGTTGGTGACCAGCAAGACTTAAGGATCCTCCTCTCTTCCCTGTCACCCACCCCAGGCTGGTGTTATATACACAGGCACAGCCATACCCATATCCTGACATAAAGGGGTAACGGTGATTTGAACTCAGGTCCTTTGCCTTGTTCAGCAAGCATGTTACACTGCTAATCTATCTACAAAGAACATTTCTTTTCTTAGCTGGTATTTTTTAATATTTTTAATTCTATCAAGCTGTGGATTTGCCTGTTCTATTAATATTGTTTTCAACTGTATAATGATTCATAGCCTTCCTGGGCTCCTTGCACCATACTGTTTCATGAATTCTCCATACTATGTGGCGGGGCTTTATATTCCAAAGAGACTGTCAGTTTCTTGAGGACAGAGTAGAAATCGATGTTAGTGAACATGCACCACTAAACAGAACACCTGACGGAAACAACATAGGAGATGAAAGACTGTCTGGTTTAGGGTTTCAGAGACTTCAGGCTACAGTCGTATGGCTCTGTGTATTTTAGCCTGTAGAGAAGTGGTACTTCATGGTGGGACTCTGTTCATTTCATGACTGGTGGGTAGGAGAGAGGGACAGACAGACACAGGCACAGAGACGGACACACAAACCAAGTATAGCCTTCAAAGTCACATTCCCAGTCATATTCTTTGTCCTGCCACTGCTACCCCCTAAAGTTTCCCTAAGTTACTAAAGTGAGTAGGCAAGGAAGCGTTCAGTACATGAACCCTTTGGGGGGGAACTTCATATTCAAACTATAACAAGACATATCTTCCATCTTGTCATGTCTAACAATAATTTATTCAGTGTCATTAGTCAACTGTCATTTTATTAGTGCTTCAACAATCTTATAAAGTAGGTCTTATTATTCTCACTTGGAGATGAAATTGAAGTTCAAAGAGATTAAATGATGTGCATGAATTTTGAACTTGTTTGTTGACTCAGAATCTAGACTGAGAAATGATGCCATAACCTCCACTCATTGAGCACAAGGAAGATTCAGATCAATGTTCAAAGAAGGGCATAAAAAGCATGGTCGGCCACGTGAAGGAAAGGCAGCAAAGAGTTACTATGCATTTTGTTGTTGCCCACTTAGTGTCTAAACACTGTATGCTCCAAAATATCATGAGCACCCATTTCTTACATTGTTGTTACCCGGAGCAGGAGCCCTGTCTGAAATTGGCATTCTGTGGGTATTCAAAACAGATAGAAATATGCAAAAATTGTGTATTTACTGTTTATTTTTGGAAACTAGAGAGAAAGAAATTAAGTCATAACAATATAATTACTAAAGGCTACAGATGCCACACTGCCAAATAAAATGTGTTCATTTGACCTTTACATGGACTCAAGGAAACAGGATCGTTTCTCCAAGGGCACTGGTAAGGATCATCAAGTTCTAACATCATAATATCAGCCTTCTTTCACTAATATACAGTCAGACACATTCCACTCAGTGAAAATACGAAGTGCTGACTGGCTGTCAGGTCAGAGAGCTATAACCAAAGTTCCGAAAAATAAAAAATAAATAAGAATAAAAAATAAACGAAAAACAAAACCCAATTTGAGAATGACCCGTTACCACCTGCCTGTGCCTTCCAAATGTGACCCACTGAGTTCATTACTCCCAGAAGTCAAGATCCAGTATGGGTTTGGGCTTTCCCAAATGTGTGTCTTGACTCTTTTCCTGAAACAGAGGCCACAGCACAGCTTTCACTTATTCAGGAACCTGCTTGTGAAGTTGTGCTTACCCTTAATATGTTGGGTATAGCTGCTGTTTAGAAAACTAAAGCAAAACACATGTTGTTCAAGTAAACTGGGGTGAAGGGGGCTGGCTCTTTTAAAATAATGATGATAAAGACTTTTTGGTCAATTACTGTCCCATCAGTAAACACACACACACACTGAGGGCCCCCATTCTTCTCTGGGTAGCCTGGATCTGCTCTAACAGCTGTGCAGTGCACCTCTTCCATGAGGCTGGAAGAGGCTGGGTGAAGGTTGCCACCGCTTGGGTTCTCACTGGCAGCAAAAGGTGTTTCTTGCTTCTGCCAACTTCTCTACTCATCAGAGCTTTTGAGAGAGAATATGAAACACCGGCTTTTCCTGATTCTTCAATAACTCTACTCTTTATGAATCTGACAAGAGCCTTTGGGTTTGTTTAAGGCAGCAATACCTGTAACTGGTTAACAAGTTATATTGACCTGCATTTTGGGAGACCTCTAAATTATAGTTTTATCTAGGTATACCAATACAAACCTTGAACCTGATTTTTATTCAAGAATTAAATAAAACAAATGAATGCAACAGTGAAACTTTATTTAGATCTATACAGAACAGATGTGAACACCAATTCCCATGCCGCTACAACTTAAAGAAAGCAGATTTTTTTAACTTCAAGTCTTTATGCAGTGTTCTGTAAGCAGCAGAAAGACACAAACTTAAAGGGTCAGTTGATATGGTAGTTACCATGATGTGCCTGCCTTACCCTTCTCTTCTCTAACAGACATCACTCTTCTGCACGCCACTCCCAAGTCTAGTCCTTACAACAGTAAGGATGGGGAACACCGCATAGCACACTATCTTCTTACACCCTGGGAACATCTGGTAGGGCTAAGACAAGGCCGGTGCTTTCTTCAGGATTTGTAACTAAGTATGGGCCAGTCACTCTAAAGAATCAAAAAGAATAAGCAGCAGCCATGTTTCCCACACATGAACAAAGCCAGGCTGCGCTGGAGGACAACGACGCCAACTCACTCAGAAATGGGAAAGCAAGAGGCCAGTTTTGGCACCATTTGATACTTTATTCCCTTGGGTCCATCCAGCTGTGTCCCTTCAATTGTTGTGGTTTGGCTACTCAGTCTGCTCCTGGCTTTAGAAAGCTAATAAATTGCCCTAGATGCCTATGTTGGTTTGAAGTGGTTTTCTTTGATTATAACCCACATTTTAAAAAATTATTGAACTGACTGATATGGATGATTCCGTGGCAAATTTACAGGAGTTCTAAAGAGAGGGGAAAAAAGGTTATCTCTGTGTTGCTGAAATATTTATTACATGCTATGTAATGCTGGGCCCTTAATCATAACCTCAGAGGTCCTTAGGTGAAGATATGATCCATGAGCTACATGTGATACAGGAGAAAGCCTTTTAGATGTCTCCTGCAGCAGTGCTGGCTTTGGCGGAAGCTAGGCTGTCTCTGGATTTGCTGCCTCCCATCTTGATGGACGAGAAACAGCACTCCAACCCATTCTGGGGCTCAAGACACCTTTCTGCTCTATGCTCCGCCTCACACAAAGATCAGAATAGTAGGAAATATCTAAGCTAAAAGTGGAATGTTCACAGCAATATGCTTTTTGAATACATGAAATT
This sequence comes from Alexandromys fortis, assembly GCF_014885135.2. Taxonomy (NCBI): domain Eukaryota; kingdom Metazoa; phylum Chordata; class Mammalia; order Rodentia; family Cricetidae; genus Alexandromys; species Alexandromys fortis. The sequence goes on along the minus strand of NW_026068272.1, from coordinate 518,971 downwards.
TTTTACAAGTCTGTCCTGCAACTTGAGAACTGCCCAAATATGGTGAACTTTTAGCTATAGAAAAAAAAACTAGCAAAGAGATTACATGTTTTTGTTTTTTTTCCATATGACATGCCAAATGTGGGTATTACGGGAAGCAACAGGCTTGCACAGCTTTGCAAATGAATGTGAAAGTGCCAAGCACAGAACCCGTCAGAAAGCACGTATTCAACAAATGGGAGTTTCACTTCTCTCACTCTTTCGAGAGTTGGCCTGCTATCACTTCCTCTACCAGACCACTCTTCCTGGTATTAACACTACTCTCCCCTCCCCTCCCCTCCCCTCCCCTCCCCTCCCCTCCCCGCCCCTCTCTTCTCCTCTCCATGTTGCTTTGGGTTCTGGGGTTTAGAGGTTGTTCTTAGGCAATTCTGGGCATGAAGACAGAAACAGAAAGACCCTAGAAGTGAAAACTACTCAATTACACTCAGCAGCTCTCGTGGCTTGGACTGTCTGGTGCCCACGGCAATTAGGCAGTACGTATTTCCAAGTTATTCCAGCTACCTAGCACTACACCTTTATTAAATGGAGACCAACACAAGCTACAGGTGTTAAAAGACAGAATGGCGTCTGCTACAAACTCTCCCTTTTGTAGTGACCACTGATTTCTTGATTTGCATATTGATATTATTTATAGAACATAAAATGCCATCCTGGAGCTCTGCAGGGAAGAGGGAGAAAGAGAATGAAAGGCTTGAACTTCATCTCTCTGGAACTGGCTCTAGGACAGGGTCCTGAGTAGAAATGGGTTCTGAGAAGCAGGTAGGACTGAGCCTTTCTCTAGCCCAGTGGTTCTCAACCTGTGGGTTGCAAACCCTTTGACAAATCTGTATCTCCAACAATATTTACATTATGATTCATAATGTTAGCAAAATTACAATTATGAAGCAGCAACAAAAACAGTTTTATGGTTGTGGGGTCACCACAACATGAGGAACTGTATTAAAGGGTTGCAATGTTAGAAAGATTGAGAACCACTGCTCTAGCCTAAAAAGCCCTTCCTTGTCTGCAATGGCCTCACATGCAGGCTCCACTGAGCTATCTTTCTAATCTCATTCTTCACTACTCCTCAACTATGGCAGGTCCCCACACCCCACACCGGCACTCAATCCTGATTGCCCTCCCCTTCCCCCACTCTAGTCTGTTTCATCTTCGTGAGACAGCCAGCACCATCACCTGAGGTAATGCCTTTCCTCTGCACTCGCCAGCTAGGCATCTCAACTCCTCACACGGTAGAACGTCTTTTGTCTTGAAAGTTATTTATATGTGTGCCCCGCCACTGCTCTGCCTGGAGTTAAAGTTTTTCTTTAAAAACTGTGACCGTGTTTCGCTCAGTTTTGTATTCCCACTGCCTAGTATGGTGTGCTCCACAAAAATAGACAGCCAGTAAGTATTTGATGGCAAATGTCTGAATGGCTACGTATACTTGCTCTCAGACAACTAAACCAAAAATGGACTCCACAGGCAGACTTCTCCACTGAAATCAGCAGAGACGGATGCTAATGATTAACTTGACCTTCCAACATAAATCAATTTGGATAACTTTGGTCTCAGTTCAGATTATCAATAGAAATAAGGAGAAACGGGTGGTTATAAAACTGAATGAATAAATCTTAAAGCACAGAAAAGCAAGGGAGATCTTTATTTTGTAATTTCTAATCATAACCTAACTTTCTAAAACTAACAAGCTTCTAAACAACATCCTATGCCGTGTCCCCATGGCTCTGCTCACTTAGGACTTACCAACCACAGTGTGGGTGACTGTGATGAACATAATAAAGTCAAAAGATGGCATCAATTTTCTCTCAAAAAATAGATAAAACACATGAAGACAAGAAAAGTAATTCTCTTTCTGCAAGAATTCTTACAAAGACAGGACAACATGATAAATGGCCAAAAGCTCTAAGAGAAGAGGCTGAAGAACTCATTCAGTTTCTAGGGATTTGTAATCAACTCCTCGGGCTCTTTTCCTGTCCAAGCCCACTCTTATTAAGCTCTTTTTTTAGAGAGAGAAGATAAAGCAAGTAAAAGAGTAATGTGAACGCTGAGAAGAAAGAGAGAAAAGGAGATAAAGCAAGCAAGAGAGTAATGTGTGTCCTGAGAAGAAAGAGAGAGAAGGAGATAAAGCAAGTAAAAGAGTAATGTGTGTCCTAAGAAGAAAACTTTCAAATGAGGCAAAAGGTGAGCAGAGCTCCTGCTTCCTCAGTCAAGGGAAGGGGTAAGCATTGACTGTCTCCAGTAAAGACCACTTTACTTCTTCCCTATTTCTGGCCTTCAAATTCAAAACACCCAGAGGCAGAGGACAGGGCAGCTGGAAATGGGGGTGTGGTGTGACTTCTGTGAGCTGTGTTAGTAGTGAAGTCTACATGGGGGCTGACGAAGCTCAGTGTCTTGCTACTGAGACTAAGCACTGGCACTGTGCTTTGTCTTAGCAGACATTAAAGTCTCAGAAACACTGGTTTAGAAGTTGGGCAACTAAAGAAAAGAAAACAGAGTTGAACATAAACAAGGAACTGAAAATAAATAGGGTGAGACTTATGACCTAAGAGAAAAAAGTAGGAGTGATATCTCACCGGGCTAGGAGACGATGTAAAAAATAACTGACAAATCAGACTTTATGGATAAATTTTGTAGCTCAAAATCCAATATCAACAGAGTAGAAAGGCAAACGACCAGATGAGTGAAAATATTTCGCTATATAAGACCAGGCTGACCTTGAACTCAGAGATCTGCTTGTTTCTATCTTCCAAGTGATGGGAATAAAAGCATGCATCATTACACCAAGTTTATAAGTCATATTTTTATAATAAATGAATATCCAGAATACAGAGAACTGAAACCCAACAATAAAATAAATAATCTGATTTTCAAATGTGCAAAGAAACTGAGCAGATAGTTATCCAAATAAGCTATGCAAATGAACAGCAAACATATCAAAAGTTGTTGTTTCTACCCAAACTACAATGAGTGCCATCTAACCATGAGGAGGACTACCATGTTTAAAAGGGAGGGCCCACAAAACAGCAAACATTGGGAATGATGTGAAAAAAAAAAAAAACTTTACTGCTGTTGATGGGTGTGCATTAAAAACAAACCCCAAAATATTACAGAAAGAACGGTCTTAGAAGTCTGCACCCAATATTTCAAGAAGAACTAGATTTTGGACATCTCATGAATTTATCAGAGCAGCCTAGGGCAACCAAATGGACAGGCTTCCTGGCCCTGGCCCCTCCCTTCATCCAGAGCTATTATTGTTCTGTTTTACATTTAAAAGGAAAAACTTACAAGCATCAATTCCCACAGACTCACTGAAGCACTGGGGCAAGGAAAGCAATTTATGCTATGCACAGATCTGGAGAGTCATGGGGCAGAAACCCAAACCCAGGGCTGCTGACTCCTGCTGCAATCCCTCCGCATGATCCTTCTAGATCCAAATTTGCTTTGAAAACTCTTTGTCACGCACTGAGGCCTGCATGAATCAAAAAGGAAATGCAAGCTCCAAAAGAGGAAGAATAGAGCAAAAGTGTCTCTGCAGTGAATTATGAAGAGTAGAAATATTCCTATGAGGAAAGACATGATATTAATAGCTCCATAAATGAACTACTATAAATGTTGGACTTAGCATAGATCTTGAGTAGGTGGATTTGCTAACACTTCACTAATTATAGAAGTGCCGATGCCAGATTTAGAAGTATAAATTGACTTACGAGTTCTCATTGGCCTGGATTACTGAAGAATGTTCCTCTTGTTTCTAAACTAATAGTGGTTTGAGATAGATCAATTAATGAACATTTGCAGCTTTGTGCTTATAAAGAAATTCTGAACAGAAATTGTGACATTTCACGATGCATAGCTGATGATGAAAGTAGCGAAGCATTCTTTCAAGTCCTAATTCTCCAGGGAAGCTATTAACAGCCTAACATTTCTAACTCACACCACAGTGTGCATTCAAGATGCTGGGGAAAAGTTTCTACTAAATAGATACCAAAGAATGCAATTAAGAGAGCAGAAGAGGGCAAGCCCTTAAGCTGGGCTTCTTGACTCTGTTACTTAGCCACATATGGGTGAGGGTACAAGAAAACATGTATAGCAATCCAGACCAGCTTTCAAAAGCTATGTGAAGAAATAAAACTCGTTAAAATGATAACAACAACAAATGAGGACAAAAGGAACTTCCCAAGATCTCAGCAAAACATTTCAGGCTTTCCCCATGGCTAGACACACTGTCACGAGGCAGCGAAGCAAATAAGTAATGAATGCTAAGGAAAATCTCTTATAATAAATGTGTGCTCTAAGAGCAGTACAGCCAATGGAAGGGCATAGCAGGGGTGCTAAAAAGAGGGCAAAGCTGGGTGTTTTAGGAAGTATTCAAGGAGGAGACAATGCGGTGTCCTGAGGGTAGGGAAAAAGAGCGAAGGATGCTGAGGGTAAAGGCACATGGCACAGGCTTAGCACTATGGGAAAGCCGAGGCACTGGATACTGGAAGACCGATAAAAGATGAAGCCAAACCATTAACAATCTAGATGCATTTTAGTTAAGGAGCTTATTCTTTTAAATTTTTTAGGGTGATGTGAAAGGATTGATAACATAGATAGCGCTAAGAGTAGACGACCTGCTGACCCAGAGAGCTCCAGAAGGCTGGAGTGAGGAGGGCACGACTCAACCTGGGGTGGAGAGGAAGCTCTCCAGTGGCCCAGAGCAGTGAAAAGGAGGTCTATGCTGGTTGGTTTTGTCAACAGAAATTAGAGTCACCCAGGAAAGAGGAACCTCACCTGAGCAATTACCTACATCAGACTGGCCTGTGGGAGTGTCTAGCGGGGCATTTTCTTAAAATGTAATTGGTGTGGAGAGATGCAGTCCAAAGTGGTCATTACTATTCCATGGGTAGGTGGTCCTGGAGAGCAAGCCAATAAACAGTGCTCCTCCACAGTCTGTTTCAGGCCCAATTTTCAGATTCTTGCTTTGAGTTTCTGCTTTGGCTTCCCTTGATGATGGACAGTAAAGATGAAGATGAAATAACCTCTTTCCATTCCAAGTTGCTTTATCACAGCAACAAAAGGTAAATTCAAATAAAAGGTAACTTGGTAAAGCACGTCAAATTCCAAGTAAAATGAGGGACATGCCCACCCAGGGGATGGGGCAGAAGAAGCAATAATGGAAGATTGGTTCAATATCAAGGGATGTATAATTAAAATAAGTAAGTAAAAACACATTCATTATAATAACACACTAAGATCATGAGAATCATATTTAGCACTTTCAGAGGAAAAGATAGAATGCGTTCTTGTGCTGAACTGGAATTAGATGCATCAGTATGTACATGGCTATCAATACAGATAGACAAAGAAATAATACAAAAGATCTTAGAATAAGACAAATACAAATTAAATGTAGCTACAGTGACTATATAGTAAAAAAGCATGGTAGATATCACATCAGTCAGCTTTTTATTGCTGAGAAACAACCTGAGACAGTGTACAAGGAAGAAGTTTAGTCTGGTGATGGAATAGGTCATTGGTTAATTATAATAAACCAACTGCTTGGCCTCATAGCTTAGAACATAGGGGGGAGGAGTAGACAGAATAGAATTCTGGGCGGAAGAGGAAGTGAGGTCAGACTCTGCTCTGCTCCCGGAGAGACTCGACAGCTCTGCTCTCTGGAGCAGAGACGCCATGCTCAGCTCTCCTGGGTAGACCCGACAGCTCTGCTCTCTGGAGCAGCGACGCCAGGCTTCGCCCTCCCAGGCAACTCCAACCCAGGATGGACATAGGCTAGAATCTTCCCGGTAAGCGCACCTTGGGGTGCTTACACACATCATTAGAAATGGGCTAGTCCACAATAGATCAGCCCCACTGTCTCTGTGGGTGGGTGCACCCCTCGTGGTCCTGACTTCTTTGCTCATATTTTCCCTCCTTCTGCTCCTCCTTGGGACATTGGGAGCTCAGTCCGGTGTTCCAGTGTGGGTCTCTGTCTCTATCTCCATCCATCGCCAGATGAAGGTTCTATGGTGATATGCAAGATATTCATCAGTATGGCTATAGGATAGGGTCATTTCAGCTTCTCTGTCCTCAGCTGCCCCAGGAACTAACTGGGGACATCGCCCTGGGCACCTGGGAGCCTCTCTAGCACCAAGTCTCTTGCCAACCCTAAGATGGCTCCCTTAATTAAGATATGTGCTTCCCTGCTCCCCTATTGAACCGTCCTTTATCCCAAACATCCCGTTTCCCAAGTTTCCCCCAACCTCCCCTTCTCACTTTTCTCTCCCCATCTCCCCTTACCCCCCTCCCACCCCACTCCCAAGATCCCATTTTTTGCCCAGCAATCTTGTCTACTTTCCATAATCAGGAGGATAGCTATATGTTTTTCTTTGGGATCACCTTCTTATTTAGCTTCTTTAGGAGATCAAATTATAGACTCACTGACCTTTATTTATCTCTAGAAACCAATTATGAGTGAGTACATCCCATGTTCATCTTTTTGGGTCTGGGTTACCTCACTCAGGATAGTGT
>NW_026068272.1:496469-511713 GCF_014885135.2 Alexandromys fortis | reverse complement strand
GAGTCGCCATGATTCTCCCGCGCCAGACAGACACAGGTTAAGATCCTCCCTGGTAAGCCAGCTCGTGGGCTACATAGAATATTAGAAATGGGTTAGAACAATATGTAAGAGCTAGCCAATAAGAGGCTCCAGATAATGGGCCAGGCAGTGTTTGAAAGGATACAGTTTCCGTGTAATTATTTCTGGGCATAAGCTAGCCATGCAGGCGGCCGGGTGCCGGGGACGCAGCCCCGCCGCTCCTAATTCAACAGGGGTCTCTTGAGCCAAGGCAACATAAGACAGCACTGTCAAACGGACCTGATGAAAAAGAGCTGCTTATCTCATGATGGCTGAGGAGGATGGGGCAGGGGGGGGGGAGCAGAGGGAAAAAGAGGAAGAGCATCTGGGGTCACAATGACCTATGCCCTAAAGGTTCTACTGCCTTCTGAGAGGACCGTGGGCTGGAGCCTTTGCACATTGGCCTTTGTGGGACACTTAAGACCCAAATTATGGTAGATAAGCCCAAAACAAGTGAGTAGCATACTATCAGTCAAAAGGAAAACAGGAAGGGTGTGGCGCTGAGAGGAGGCGAGAGAAAATGCAGCTAATTTCTATGGTAGCCTGCCACTGGCGCACATGAAATCCAGGTATGATAGAACATCAGACAAACCCAAATTAGGAGACACTTTACCAAATAAATGATCTATATTTTTTTAAAATGTTGTTAATGCCAAAGAAATACTGAAGTTTTATTATAGGCTGAAGAGACATATAACTGAAGATAACACACAATTTCACAGTGAGTTTACTCTGCTACCAAGAACTCACTGGGTGACTTGGTGAAATTTAAATGGATCTTAGAACTGGACAGTAATAATGTATCAATTTTAATTTCCTCAACGGCATATGTAATTACTGGGAGGGGTCTTCACTTGCAAGAGTACATATCAAAGCATACAGAGTTTGTGTCTATCAAGGCAAATACTTATTTTCAAATGGCTAAAGAATAGATATGATTATATTGTCTATATTGTGTTGTAAACTTGATATAGCTTTGACTTAAAAGAAATAAATGTAAAAAAATATATATAAATGCACCAGGAGAACCGAGAAGATCACAAATTTTTAAAACAGAAACTCATGACAGGTTTTATGGCACATGCCCGATCTTTCAGCATTTGGAAGGTTGAGACAGGAAGATAGTGAACAGACCAGTTTGTGACACATAACAAGACCCTGCCTAGAAAAACCAAGCAAACAAAAACACAGAAACATACTAACATGCTTTACAAATGTATGGAACATTTATATTCAATTGTATAATAAAACTTGTATGACTATCAGAACATGAGATGTGCTTAATAATTCTCTCAAATTTTGCTGTTTTCCTCCAATTAGGAATTACACCAATCTACTAGGGTACATGGCCTCTCTCTGATAATGAAGTCCAGATTCTTGGCCAAAATAGTCAAATCTGTGTTAGCAATGCTTCTCATGGGTGTTGCCTTGTAAGGCTCATTTCTCTCTGGGTGCTAAGTATCATGACTTGACATAATCATCAACAATTCATTAAGATAGGTACTATTATCACCTGCGTTGTGAGATTAAATTGAGAATGCCCTTCAGGGAGTGTCAGCAGGGCATCTAGAGACAGAGTCCATCATCTAGATCCTAGCCCATGCTTTTCTCACCACAGTACAGGACCTTGCTGGGTTCAAGGCATTATTCTACTCACGGTGGCAGAGACAAATACGAAAGAAGCGAGTTCTCAGTGAAGCAGCTGTTTCTGTCTTCCTAATGCTGTAGTCCTCCCTCTCACCATGACTTTCTCAATGCTGCACAAACCCAGGGTCAGCACTTCTAGTCTCTCACTGGAGAAAGGTTCCTGAACACTGACACTCTACAAATGTTGTCTTTGAACGCAAAAGCGAAAATGCTTTCTTAATGTCCTGTGCTCAATGAGTTTGTGGAGTCTATGATACATAATCCAATTGATCATCTTAAAATGGAAAGAACAAATTACATAGGAGGAGCTTAGTGCTAAATATAATCACTTAAAAATAATTTGATGTGAGATAAGAAAAGCCAAAGAGCACCCTGGGAAATATTAGAAGCTCCAGAATGGTGACCTTCTGACTCTTGTGTTTCACTGGAAACAGATCTCCTCGGGAGCTCTCAGAAATCACAGCCAGGTTCTGGACCAGAAGAAATAGGACTGAAGAAGAAATGAGGCTTTGAATTTTTATATCTGTAAAGATTCTAATATTCTTTCATCTAAGTGATCTGAAAACGCAGACGCTGGACACTAGCAGAGGGAGAAGAATGAGATGCCACTCCACTGACTCAGTAGCCCCCATCGTGAACATAAGAGAAAGGAGGGCAGGTTTAGCATTCCTTCTACAGAATTCTGGTTTGTCCATCAGAAACCCGGCTGTAAAAATCTTACTGGGATTTTGAGAAGTACACACGTACTGAGTAAACTTTCCCAAAAAGCAATAGTCTAAAATGAAAGACATGACCTAAGAACCATATAATTATGTTCAAAGTTCTATGGGGGAAAGGGTATCCCCAACACAAGACAAAAAAAAACCCTATGGAATGTATACAGAACATGGAAATAAGAACAACTTGATCATTCAAATTAACATTAGCTATTCAAATTACCCTAATTCAGGAGCAATATTAATGCAGAAAGTTACAGGAAAACACAGCAGTGTATGCTTCTTGCTGTTAGTACTAGGTCAGAGAGGCCAGTGGCTTTGGTTTACCTCCAATGGTCTCACACAGAAACACCAACTGACTGCGTCTATTCCTGGAACTGCTCTAACCTCCCTTGTATTTCATCCTCTTGCACAGTGTACTGCACTGGGAACAGGGGTAATATGTGAAACAAGCTCAAAGATCCCGCAGTGGAAGGCACTGTTTTCCTGCATCCTACCTACTGTAACTGAAAACTGGGAATTTACTGGAATTGAGGATTTATTATGAGTCAGACAGCTGATAGCCTTTCCAACTAAAACATCTGCTGCACAAAGGCACAACTGCTACAGTCCATTTCCTCTAGGACCTGGAGAGGGACCAAGTTACTTGGCCCTTTTCTTAAAGACACAGGAGCTTGGAATGAGAAAAGGGATAAAGGGGATCTTGACATAACCTTCCAGCTTCTAGTATGTTCTGAAATGCTATTCAAAACCTAAGAAAATAAGAGAAAGAATGGCCATATAGGAAAGCAAGCAGCTCAGTGGAGTACTTAACAGCTTATGGGTCCTACACATTTGTGTCAGGGCAGCAGAAGCATTCCTTCTTTGGTATGTGAGGAGAGGAGGGGCACCATCAACACAACTGGGAAGACTGCAGTGCGCCCAGTCTTCCAGTGACTGCTTACTGGTGCTTCCATGGTCAGGAGAGAGAATAGGGCAGACAAGTTCTGCCTCTGAGAGTTTGTTTTTCTACCAAGACTCACAATCCATAAGCAAGCAAGCAAGCAAGCTACTTCCTGATTAATCCAGATACTACAGGTCACTGCCTTGTTTCTGCTAATCTATTTGCAACAATGGGTACCAAGATATTCTTCCCCAGCAATTAAAAAATAATGAGATTTTTCATGGATTTTAAGACTATACCTTAACTTAGAAGTTCACATCTGGTCCTGGTTAAAAAAAAAATAAGAATAAAGAAAAAAACTAAACTGAATGCAATGAGAAAGAAGGCAGAGTCAGGCAGATAAGATGTAAGATAACAAATCACGAGTCTCACGGTAAATTATAAAATAATAAAAATGGGTTAATTTAAGATGCAGCTAAAAATATGCTTGATCCTTTGGCCAAACAATAATGTAACTAATACAGTTTCTGTGTGGTTATTTGGGTCTGGACAGCCAAAAAACAAAAGTGCAGTCTCTGTTTACATGGAAGGAAGGGGAAAGGGGGAGGGAGGGCATCCACGAATCCTTCCTCTGGGAGTAAGGAAATTCTGGACAATGAACTACTCAGACAGATTGGGATCTATTGCTTTAGAACACTTAAGATTGCATATTTAAAACCTTAGCCATCAGTAATAAGTATTGAGCTTCATATCAATGTTTTTTATATATAATTTATATCTGTGGAACATAATATTAACACATTATAAACAGTTTAAAATGTGCACAGATAATAGAACGTCTACGATGGTGACATTAGACTAAACACAAATAATTATTTCCCCCTAAAATTGTGTAGGTTGCCTGTACAGACTGTGGTGTACTATCTGGGCCAGGCCAGACAATCTGCAGGTTCGACATCGCCCGGGCAGTTGGACAGACACTGGCAGGTATGCTGGTTCTCTATCAGCCTCAATGGGCTCCATAACTTACCATATTACTCCTAGCACAGGTGCAGAGAACTATGCAGCAAGCATTAGAATTCTAATTGTCTCAGTGACAAAGGACGTGCTTCATTCTGCCAGTTCTTGTCAACATGAGTATGGTAAACCTGACCTGAAATACAGATGAGCCCTGTCATAGGTCCAGAGGTCATAGCCCTGCTGTGCCATCTGCTTGACTCAGGTGTGAATGTGTCTATGCATGTTAGAAGCTAGGCAATGTGTTACAGTAGAAAGATCTCAGACTTTGGGGTCAGACTGGGGAGAATCATGGCTCTACTGTTTCTCGGCTATGTAACCTTCTATGGCTACCAACATTATTACTGTTACCCAAGCTCCTACTAGACTATCTGACTCACCTGTTCCCTGAAGGGCACACTAAACAAACGATGCCTGGCTGTGTATGTGAGCTCTGTTGGGCAAACCTAGCCTGTCTGCACAGAACCTGTTCCTTGTCTCGTCCTTCTTGCCCAGGACGAGAAACAGCAGCTCAGTCGCTACCTTCTGGAGACCTACTCTCTCCTGGCCAGATCGGTACATGTTTCCTTGGACTGAGTTCCACAGCATTCCTCGTGGGCCATGAATCAACACTGAACTAAAGTTAGAAGGGGATAGAGAGAGGGCTCAGTTAAGAGCACTTGCTAGTCTTCCAGAGGATATGAGTTCAGTTCTCAGCAACCACATGGTGGCTCACATTGGACTGTAACTCGAGTTCCAGGGTATGACATCTTCTGGCCTCTGAGGACACTGGGCATACGTGTGATGTATATACATATATGTATGCAAAACCCTCACACACATAAAATAAAAATAACAAATCTTTTAAAAATAAAACTTTAAAAAGGCAAAGTAAGCAATTAAGAGAAGACAAGTGGCTGGGAAGTGGTGGCGCACGCCTTTAATTCCAGCACTTGGGAGGCAGAGACAGGTGGATCTCTGCAAGTTTGAGGCCAGCCTGATCTACAAAGTGAGTTCCAGGACAGCCAGGGCTGCTACACAGAGAAACCCTGTCTCAGAAAATAAAACAACAACAACAAAGAGCAGACAAGTAAGCAAAGTACATGCACCAATAAAAATATACTGACTTAACAATACTGTAAGTTAGAAAACAGTATTTTTGGACCGCGAGGGGTGCACCCAACCACTGAGACAGTGGGGCTGATCTATTGGCCAGCTGGACTGTGACTGAAAATGCATGGGATAAAACCGGACTCTCTGATCATGGCGAACAATGAGGGCTGATGAGAAGCCAAGGACAATGGCACAGGGTTGTGATCCTACTTCATGTTCTGGCTTTGTGAGAGTCTAGCCTGTTTGGATGTTCACCGTCCTAGACCTGGATGGAGGGGAGAGGACCCTGGACTTTCCACGGGGCAAGGAACCCTGACTGCTCTTCGGACTGGAGAGGGAGGGGGAGAGGAGTAGGGGTAGGGGAAGAGGAATGAGGTAGAGAGGGAGAGGGGGGGAGGGGGAGGGAGGTGAGGGGCTGGGAGGAGGCGGAAATTTTTTCTTTCTTTTAATAAAAAATAAAAAAAATATAAAAAATAAATAAATAGAAAGAAAGAAAAAAAGAAAACAGTATTTTAAAATAATTAGGTCATTATTAATCTATTTATGTACCAATAAGTTTAGTAATAAATGGAAATAAGATTAAAGAGTATAAAAGGTATTAGGACACCACAAACTTAACTGAATGGCATAATAATACAAGTATTAGCAATTAACTCTTTTAAAACTACCAGTAGACAAGGAGTTTGTTAAAGAATGCATGTCTTCAGATTGCCTGACAAAATTGGGAGCATGGGGGTGGAGGGGAGTAGGGAGGGCTGAAGGGGAAGACAAGTGGAGAAGGGGAGGAGCGAGGAGAACATGAGAGAATGAGACAGTTGAGATGGAGGAAGGACAGAGATGAGAGCAGGGAAAGAGATATTTTGATTGAAGGAGCCATTATGGTGCTAACAAGAAACCTGGCACTAGAGAAATTCCTAGGAATCTCTAAGGATAACTCCAGCTAAGACCCTAAGCAACAGAGAGAGTGTCTGAACTGGCCTTGCCCTGTAGTCAGACTAATGAATATCTTAAATATTACTATAGAATCTTCATCCACTAACTCATAGAAAAGAGGCAGAGACCTGCATCGGAGCACTGGACTGAGCTCCCAAAGTCCAGTTGAAGGGTGGGAGGAGTGAGAATATGAGCAAAACAGTCAATACCATGATGGGTTCACCCACTGAAACAGTCTACCTGAGCTAATGGGAGCTCATGAACTCCAGCAGGACAGGGAAGGAAACAACATAGGTCCAAACTAGTCCCTCTGAATGTGGGTGATAGATGTATGGCTGGGGCAGATTGCGGGGCCACGGGCAGTGGCACCAGGATTTATCCCTACTGCTTGTACTGGCTTTTTTTTTTTTGGAAACTATTCTCTTTGGAAGGATCTCTTGTTTAGCCAAGATATAGTAGGGAGGGCCTTAGACCTTCCCCAAAGCAATGTGCCTTACCATCTCTGAGGATTGGATGAGGGGTGGAGTGGGGATGGGTAGGTGTAAGGAATGGGAGGAGGGGAGGGAGTGAGAACTGGGATTGATATGTAAAATGAAAAAAGATAGCTTTTCTTTGAAAAAGAAAAAAACTTGTAACAAGAGGTTGATAATAAAAAAAAAACCTTTTACATAGTCAATCTTTAAAAAAGTATGTTTTCAGACTTTCCAAAAATAGTAAGAATGTTCTTTTTAAAATCTACTTCATCAGACAAATATAGTTTTTATTTTCCAGAAATAGATAAGATATGCCCAACTTCTATGACTAATAACAAAAACTTCAATAAGTACAATGAAAAACTATGATAAAATAATTTTCCACTGTGAGCAAAGTTTATTCTTGGTCTAAATGAATAGATATAAGGAAAATAATACAATTAATCACGTAAGAAAAAAGCTTAGGAATCACATCTTGATTTCAACAAATGTGCAGAGAAAACTAAAGAGTGTGTTAAGTCTGTCACTGAGTCCCATTCCATCAGTTTCCACTGCAGAATACTCAAAGTTCACTGGTGCAGCCAGCTTTTGTCTGGATAATGTTAAACTACTTACTATTCAGATTTTAATTCTACTGCATTCTTCCCCCTAACTGCTCCCTAGTTTGGAGTTTATGTATTACTTCTTCAGATACATGGATACATTCAAACAGGTCCAACACTGTTCACCTTTGATCCATTTCCTCTCTCAAAGAGAGTATCACGTGTTTATACCTTAATCCACTCATGTGCTGTTTGCACTTTCCACAGGGTAATCTAACGCCTTTATTTCTTGGTTCTTTGGAAAGCAAGGATAGTTACATGGTTGAGTGGGCAATTAATCATTAAAAAGTATAAACATAGAAAGATACTACATTTGATCTCAGCCAAAGGCCCAGAGCCGATTAAGCAGGAAGAAAAGGCAGGTTTTATATGGCAGAGTTCTATATCAGGAAGTTACAGTCATATGATTGTAGAAGTCAATAAAAATCAACTTGAAATAACTAGTGTTAGCAAACGATTTCAACAAATTGCAGGATAAAAGCCTAGCTCCCCATTTTTTAATGTTGGAACCATTATAAGCCTGCATACTATGGGCTACAAGTAGAAAACGTAGTAGACGAGAGACCATTTATAATACTGACAAAAATTCAGTAAGTGGATATTAATTTAAATCAGAAAATTAGACGCTTACTCAAAGATGACATAAAGTCTGACAGCAGAATTAAAGAAAGATGGATAAATGGAGAAATATAATTTGTTACATGCTGGGGAAGCTAAATATAGTAAAAATGACAACATTCCCTAAATCATTATGTAGATTTAATAAAATACTGATTTTACAGAAGTTGATATTGGTATTAAAACACATGTTGGACAAAGAGGCAAGACTACCAAAGAAAAAATACTGAACTTACCATAGTGGTTTCAAACGATCAAATTTTAAAATTGTTTATAGGAAAAAGACTATTCCTATAAAAAAATAGGGTATTAGATAAAATAGGAAAAAACAGAATTCAAATATGAATAGAAGTGTGGAGTATGACAAAGCAGAAGCAATCCCATTAGACATGAAGGCAGGACTAGGGAGCAAATGAAGAGGGAATGGAGGTAAGGAACTACGTTACCTCTTCAGCCCACGCCACATGTGAAGGATAAAGCACGGACACGCATGTAGAAGAAAGGGAATAGAACACTCTACCCAGCTGGAAGGGAGGTCAATTTATAAGTCCCACGAAGAAAAATGTATCATACGTATTTTCAAATGCCACTCTAAGTAAAACTTCTGGACCCTCAAACAGATCAAATATAATATTATCATCAAAGCAGACAAAGAGCGCAGAAGACACAGGCTGATTAGTGTTCTGTGATATAAAGCTACCACCCATGGTGTGTAACTGCAAAGAACTGGTCGTGAGAGATGGGCCTGGAGAGATAAGCACCCTGACAAGGCAAGGAAACAATTATTTTTGCTAGAGCTATTAGATTAGGAGGCGAAACAAACATGACAAAAAGCCAGCCAGACCTAGGATACAGGACACAAGCTTTGCTTCATGGTCCCACAATCTGGAAGCATCCAGTCCCAGATTTTGAAAATTGTTATGTTTTCTGGGTCTTGCCTGGTTATTTCTGGTCAAAAGATGTACTCTCTACATATTCCAGTAAATAAATCTGAGTTTTATTCTCCTGTCCCTGGGCTCTCTGCGGCCAGCCATCACAGTTACCCCACAATTACAGCCCCACCTGGCTCTTACCATGTTCTCTAGCCAATTACTGTAACCAGGAACTCTCTGGCTATCTTGAATCTCCTGCCAATCTCTAGTACTACGACCTTCCTGGAGTGACCATCCCACTCAGTATCCGCTTATTTTTCAAGGCAGGATTTCTTCTGACAAGCCCACAGAAAACAAGGGTATTTATCAAACACAGAAATACATTTCCATATTGTTAGGAAGTTAAGCTAATCTTTCATGAATGCTGTGGAACACCACCCCCTTTCCCCCCCTTTCTCCAAAAAAATAATTAAAAACAATTACAAGACATTCAAAGTATCACTATCATAAATAAGAAAAGGAAGAAGGGAGGGAAGTTTGCTAAATAGTAAATGTTAGGAGAATGGCTGATAAATATTATGAACCTAGAGAACTGGCTCAGCAGTTAAGAGACCAGCTGCTCTTCCAGGATCTGGGTTCAATTCCCATCATCCACATGGAAACTCGCAACTGTCTGTAACTTGAATAGAAAATCTGATGTCATTTCTGGCTTCCATGAATGCCAGGCACACACATGGTACACAGATTTACAGGGAGGGAAAACACCCATACAGAACTGTGGATCCCGTTGTTAATTAATTACCATGGACTGCAAGAAAGTAGCTTCTCGGCTGAGGACTGAGTGAGGCTCTGATGGATATGGGTATGGCAATGTGTCACTGGAGTCATTTTATCCCTATGCTGTTTTAGCAGAATAACAGTACTAGGTTTTCCTCTAGGCCCATGGTTTTCCTCTAGTCTCAGGTTCTTGGCCACTTTAGCACAGTTAGGTATGTATTCTATCTCATGGAGTAGACCTTCAAGCCAATCAAAACTGGTTGATTACCCCCATAACATTTGTGCCGTTACTACACCAGTACACCTTGCAAACAGGTCTTCGCTGTAGGGATACTGAAGATTACTTTTCTCCTCTGGTGGTGTGCAAAGTATCTTCCAGCACCAGGGGTGCTAGTCAGGAGGAGCAAAGCTTCTAGCTGGCACCAGCTCAATTTCTCCGTGTTTGATGGCATTAGGAAGTTGTGTCTTCAGCAATACACACTTACTATTAGATTATGAAGAGTAACCAAGAGCCTTGGCAGTAGAACTGTACAAATGTACAGAGAGCGAGAGACTTTGGAGCACTCAGCTCTGAATGGGATGTTTTTATCAAACCCCTCTCCAGACATAACAGGACAGCACACACAAGACCCAGAGAGGTTCAAAGTGGACAAAACCCAAGTTCTGGGAAAGGGAAGTAGAAACAAAACCCCACTGTTACCCAGGAAACTATCTGAATTAGTATCTGCTGGAAAGGGAAGATCAGTTTCTCTGACAGCGTGCCACTGGGCACATCAACCACACTCCAGGGAAGGACCCAGGAATTGCTGGCCAACACAAAATGAACTCCATGTTTTTTGTGCACTTTTTGTTTTGTTTTAGTATTAATTTTCTTTTAGTTTGACATTTGATTTTCTTTTTTTCCCTCATCTTTTCAGAGAGGGAGCGTGAAGCTGACTAGGTAGGGATGTGGGGAGTATCTGGGAAGAGTTAGAAGAGGGAACAGTATGAATGAAATATACTGCAGAAAAAAATTCAATAGAATTTAAAAAAAAACCCAAACACATAAAATAAAATAACTAGAAAATAAACTATGACATATTAACAATCAGGTGTTCTGCCATTGCTGAAGATAGAAACCATGTAAAACATGGATAAAAGACATAAGGATTTGGATATAAACCACCCTCCATGGACTTCTAAGTTTAAGTACTTTGTTCATGAATGGTGGCACTGGGAAGGAGGTGGAACCTGGGGCAAATGAGGCCTCACTGGAGGAAGTGGATCTCAGTAGGGAGGGGCGGGCCTTGAGGTCTGTAGCTTGCTGACCTGCATCTACTTCCTTGACAAAATGAGAGGTCTGCAGTTACTCAGTACCATGGAGCTACCAGCTACCATAGCTTCTGTGCTATGATAAACTTTACCATCCCAAAATACGAGCCAAATACAGCTCTTCACTTTAAATTTCGTCTGATGAACTTTTGGTCACAGTGATGAACAATGTAACTAATGGAGAAAACATGTAGGTGCCGAGGAGTGGGCCATTCCGATGGTAAGTCTGACAACGCAGTTCACAGACCTTTTGGAACTGGTTTTGTGAAAGGAATATATTTGGAATTTGGAACATGCTAGAATGTTGTAAGAAAAGCTTAATGGGATGTTCTGATAGGAATTGGGAAAACCAAAGTGGATGTAGAGGGACAAAGTGGATGTAGAGGGACAAAGTGGATGTAGAGGACAAAGTGGATGTAGAGGGACAAAGTGGATGTAGAGGACAAAGTGGATGTAGAGGACAAAGTGGATGTAGAGGGACAAAGTGGATGTAGAGGGACAAAGTCGCCAACTATGTAATGGAAATAAGTATAAACTATTAAAATACCTTTTATATTTTTCTTAGAGGTCATTTTGTAGATTTCAGTATAAAGATTCTCTATAACTGTAATTAAATATATTCCCAAGCAATTTATATATGTGTATGTTACTTTAAACAGTATTGCTTTTTTGCTAGCAGATAGGCCGCTTTCTACCTTTTTTGTTCATACAATGAACTACAATAAATTACTTTAACAATATTTGTTTGATATCCTTTTTTAAAATTAAGTAGATGTTTCTATATATACAATTATAGCCTTTAGAAACAAAAACAGTTTCATTTTTTTATTTCCAAGCACATGGATTTTTTCAAATTTATTTTTCTTGCCTGTGGCATTGGTTAGCACACGCAATACAACACTGCAGACCTTGGGAGCTTTGGGAAGCTTTCAGTAGGAGAACACATATACTCATACACCCTTGACCCAAGAACAGATCTCTTCCCTTGAGGAAGGTCATCCTCATTGAGCTTTGGGGAGAACACACAGGGAACGGTGAAGAACAGACACACCCTAGCCAATCAGATCATTGGAATCAACTCTGGCAATAAGTGAGATAACAGATACTATGGTCAGACACAGAAGTGGTTAAAGCAGACATCCTTACCGTTCTCGGACCTCAGAAGAACATGTTGATATCCTTAACCACAGTGGGGATGCTCCCTTCCACTCACAGTTTGATAGACATTTTTAATTATAAAGGAGAATTAAATTTTAACTAATGTTTTTCTGGTTCCTATTGAGATTAACATATGATTTTTTCCTTTAATTCACTAATGGGATTAATTAAGTATAATGATTTTTGTGTGTTAAATGAATTATATTCCTGGAGGAAAGTTCACTTCAGGATGGTGTGGTATTATGTTTTAAACATAGTATTCACTTTATGGCTGCTATTCTGTTAAAGGTTTTACATCTATAGAGATAACAGTCTGTAATTTCTATTCTATCCTCATCAACCCCAAAATTTCCTACTATTTCTTATACATGTGCAACAGAAAACACTTTGAAACCTGAGCCAGAGATATCTAGATATCACCTATCCATTTACTTACAGATATTAAAGTATCAGATATTGTTTTTAGATCATTTTAAATCAAGGCAGGGTCTCAACCGGCATAAGACCGATTTTAACTGTTTTGGGACAAGAAAACAAGAGGATCTAGTGAGTACTAAAGATAATGTGGAAAAAAATCACTCTTCTATCTTTATTTTGTATCTGAAATTTGAAAATTCAACTTATAAGGGTAGCATAACAAGAAGAAAAATTCAAAGTTCAAGAAACAGGAAAATGACATTACCATAATGGTAAACAGAAAAACAGTGAACCCCATGTGTTGATCTTGGAAACTAAGAGACTGATTTCCAAATGTTACATATAACTCTTCTTTTATAACTCAGGAAAATAGAAAGAAAATAATATGGTCATTACAAAATAGGATAAGAGAGCCACAGAACTTGTTCAAGTTTACCCTAACAGTAAATGGCAGGTTTGGGAGAGGAGATTTGTCCTCTAACCCCGACAACAAAATAACTCTACCTAGTTATGGGTCATTTGTTGTTAGCTATACATACAACGTGCACACAAATTTGTCCAGACATTATATGACAGCATTAGCTTAAAGAACAGAAATCTTAAAGCATTACAGCTCATGTGGAATGTTCTGAGCTAGTCTAAAAGGAAATATTCTCAAAGCAAGAAGGCTGGTGAAACAGACAGCAGCTAGAACAGAAACCACAGAGGTAATTTACTCTTTTCAAAGGGCCACGGGCACTGACCAGCTATCAGCACGCTGTCGTCTGGCCATCTCGTGATTACCACCTTTTACCTGTGTGTTCTCAAGCTAAGAAAGTGGGGCTTCTGGTAGCAAAGACAGGTAAAAATTTTCTGGAGACAATCTGAACCCTAGAGACTGAGAGTCCAATCCAATGTACTTCAACAATGGTCCTGCTAACTCACCTGAGGATTTGAATATACTCACTGTCGGAATCCAAATCCTCAAATCTTCCTGAAAATAATGTTGGTGAAAAAAAAAAAAAAAAGCTTTCTTTTCTCCCTACTCCCTTAGAGGAAAATTCCAGACCTTAACCTTTGTAACTGCTAGGTAATTTCAAAACAGACAGTACTATCACTGAGGGCAGCTTATTGAGACTAACTTCTCAACAGTATTCCTGGATTGCATTAGCTACAGCGCTGGGCCCGCTCTGTCATGAGCTCTTGAATGGAGGAGTAAGTCATCTTGCTCACAGAATTTGAAGTCAGGGCCTTGATGGAATCCCAGCTGGGCTGGCACTTCTTTATGAGGCTAAGCAAGTTTGTAAGTGTGTATTACATGGGCTCCCTCATCCACAAAATGAGGATAATAAAAATATCTATTTTTTCATCAGCAGATTGTTTACCAGAACTTCAAAAGTAATTACAGCTTTCACTGTCTATTGTAATATTTAGAAATCCATCATTGAAACTCCAGGTGAAAATAAGATTATCAAGAAGAGAATAAAAACCTGGACCTAGAGTTCAGTTATACAACTACTCATCAATCTCAGAGAATCTGTGAAAGGTCCTTGGGGTACCTCCAGCGTCTAGAAAAGTGGCCTGCATTTGAGAGGGAGCCAGGCCACACTCACTCAGTGAAGAAAGAGTCTCATTCAGAGTGAAGAGCTTTTGTTGGGGGTGTTTGCTGTTTTGAGACATAAAGCTATGGGTGCTGGTTTGATCGCAGCCCCCACAACCCTGCGCAAGCAATGGGTTCCAGACACAAGAAGAGGTGTCTTCCTTCACAGAATCAGTCACCCAGGGCTGGCAGAGTATAGAACAATCAAGAACAGTGGCCCAATAACAGATTCCGAATTAAAGGTTGATGGGGGAAGAAGTTATGGTAGGCTGTTATTACATAGGAGACTGACCATAGCAATCAACAGTTGACTTTATACTTCGAAAAGCTGGAAGAAAGGATTATTAAGGTTTTAACCATAACGAAGTTATAGGTGTTTAAGGAGTTACACATGTTCACTCTGATATAAATAATACAGGGTATGCATATATCAAAACTCCAAATGGTACTCCAATAATGCATACAATTTTTGTTTTAATGTACCAATTAAAAACAAAATTTCCAAAAAATTGGGATCTTGGGGGTGGGGTGGGAGGGGGTAAGGGGAGATGGGGAGAGAAAAGTGAGAAGGGGAGGATGGGGGTTACTTGGGGAAACGGGATTGTTGGGATAAAAGAAGGTTGGAGAGGGGAGCAGGGAAGCACATATCTTAATTAAGGGAGCCATCTTAGGGTTGGCAAGAGACTTGGAGCTAGAGGGGCTCCCAGGTGCCCAGGGTGATGTCCCCAGTTAGTTCCTGGGGCAGCTGAGGATAGGGAACCTGAAATGGCCCTATCCTATAGTCATACTGATGAATATCTTGCATATCACCATAGAACCTTCATCTGGCGATGGATGGAGATAGAGACAGAGACCCATACTGGAGCACTGGACTGAGCTCCCAATGTCCTATTGAGGAGCAGAAAGAGGGAGAACATGAGCAAAGAAGTCAGGACCACAAGGGATGCACCCACCCACGGAGACAGTGGGGCTGATCTATTGGGAGCTCACCAAGGCCAGCTGGACTGTGACTGAAAAAGCATGGGATAAAACCGGACTCTTTGAATATGGCGGACAATGAGGGCTGCTGAGAAGCCAAGGACAATGGCACTG
>NW_026068272.1:475260-496338 GCF_014885135.2 Alexandromys fortis | reverse complement strand
GGGGGGGGGGGGGGGGGGGGGGGGGGGGGGGGGGGGGGGGGGGGGGGGGGGGGGGGGGGGGGGGGGGGGGGGGGGGGGGGGGGAGGGGGAGGGAAATGAGTGGCTGGAAGGAGGCAGAAATTTTTCTTTCAATAATAAATAAATAAATAAATAAATACAAAATTTCCAAAATCAAGAAATGTAAAATAATGGCACGATCACTTAGCAGTCATTGTCCATTTTCAATACCATTGGGGAAACAACATGAACAGTAATTTTACTTCTTGATAAGTTATGGGACAGGCACTGCTCCAGGCATAGAATACATATAAAACAAGAGAAGATGCCTTTCCTCTGAGCATTCAAAATTGTCACAGCAAGGCAGGTGGGTGTATGCACATGTGTGCTTGCTTACACACGTGCATTTGCACATAAGCTGCACAAGGCCTTTATTTACTCCCAAATCCCCCAAAATAAGTATTGAAATAATAGTGGGGACAGAATTTCTTTTCCAGGTTGGCCCTGAAGCTCAAAGCAGTTCTTTTAGCATAAGGTCTTGCAACCTCACTGAATATTGAAATTTCTAGAGAGCTTTAAAAACTATAGCTGTTGGGGCCTGTCCCCAGACACTAGAATTTAACTGGTATGGGTGTAGCAACACAGTGGAGTTTTTCAAGTTCCTCAGAATTGAGTTCCATTGACTAAGAGCACCTCAGAATTTCCTGAGGATTAAACTTCCACCCTGTCCCACAAAAGCCTCCTTGCCTGGGAGAACAACAGAACAAAATTCCAAGAACCACCTTAACCACACCTGCAGCCCCAAAGAGGATCCACACTGAGCCCTGAGGTTAGCAGAGCATGCTGACCAGAGTGTGGCTGTGCAGAGCTGTGCCGAGTGGCAGGAGAGTATTTAGGATTGATTCTAAACATCTACATGAGAAGGAGCTGCCGAAAAGAGGAAAACTTTTTACTTCCTGATGATTAATTACAAGAATACAGTTCTGTTTCGAGAATTGTCTTAAATACTTTTTTTTCCTCAGCAGTGTAGAAAATACAAATAGAAAACATCACCCACAATCTCTAGCTTAAATATGAGTCATACTTTCTTCCGCTGTCTGTATGCAGACACACAATGCCCAGATTCCTACTGCATATTCTTTCTGGTCAGAGGTTATTTTCAGCTAACAGTATGTTGTGATGGCAGCCTCGGGCAAAGGTAACAGAGTAACTTCAGAAAGCATTATTGATGAGAAGAAAAGCTCACCCTGAGAATGCCTCTGATGGCCAGACCAGACACACTCGGTTCTGTGGAAGGTGACATCACAGGCAGTGTTGAGCAGAGGGGTAAAAAGCTGCTGCTGCGTATGCAGGTCTAGAAACTTCTTACCCCCCACTTGCAGCAATTCACCCAGATCTCTAGCTGGCCTTCCTAAAAGCATCCAGATGCCAGGCATGGTAGCACAGGCCTTTAGCCCAGCACGTGGGAGATAGGCGGATATCTGTGAGTTCAAGGCTAGCCTGGTATACAAAGAGAGTTCCAAGACAACTAAGAATGTTACCCAGAGAAACACTGTCTCAAAAGAAAAAAAAAGCATCTGGCTTCCATGAACAAATGCTTGTTCTGAGTCTCACTGAGACTCACTGAAAGTCTCTGTCCCTGTCCAGATTGGGGGATGGCTGTTTGCTCTGTAACCTATGGCAAGTCAGTGAAAACAGCTTGCTTTTCCTCCCTCTCTCCCTCCCTTTCTTTTATCCCCAATGCTTACCGTGTGTGTGTGTGTGTGTGTGTGTGTGTGTGTGTGTGTGTTTTAAAGATGAAACAACTCCAACCACAAGCATGATACCAGAAAAGGCCTACTGATGGACATTTGAGAATTTCTTAAAAAACAAGGCAGCTCCTTGCCTGGTCTTTTCATAGTTAAAATCTCCATTATCAGCGTCTCTATCAATAAATTGACATTAGAATTATTTTTGTGGGATAGAGAAATTACTTAGGGGTTAAAATGTTTATTTCACACATACAAGGATGCGAGTTCAAATCCCCAGGATCCCTGCGAGGGGCACTGAAGAACATACTGTAATCCCAGCATTCCTGCATCAAGAACCTGGAGAATCTCATGAGGCATCTAGCGTAATGTATGCAGAGATGAATGCCAAAGACAGACTGTGTCTCGAACAAGGCAGAAGGCAAGGACTAATGCCCAAGGTTGTCCTCTGGCTTCTACAGTGGCATGCACTCACACACACATCATAAACATGCATTTGAAAAGTTTTTGAAAATTATTTTTGTATTCTTGGCACAAAAAGATCAGGAAGTTGCTAAAGTATGGAGGCGAATGAGAGAAAAACTCAACAAAGGCAAACATTTCTTTTTCCTTTTCCTGTTAGAAAGCAAATGAGTGGATGGCAGAGATAGGTTTTGAAGACAAAAGACACTACGAGAAGAAACCACTGGAGTCAAGAAGAGACACTGGAGATTCCGGGGGCAGCTCATGCTGGCCTGAAGCACTTCTGAAATGATTAACTTGAGGAAAGGGAAATGCATCTTAAATAAGTTCCTCCATTGTTGTTTCAAAGTGAAGGTTTTTTTTGTCTTTTTTTTTAATTTATTTATTTATTTATTTATTAAAGATTTCTGTCTCTTCCCCACCGCTGCCTTCCCTTTCCCTCCCCCTCCCGCAATCAAGTCCCCCTCCCTCGTCAGCCCAAAGAGCAATCAGGGTTCACTGAGCAGTTAATAACAGAATCATGGGGCGAGGAAGGAGAGAAAGCCCTGGAAAGCAAATTTCAACACATTTCTTCCCTTTGGGCAAACGTGCACTTCGATTGCCCATAAAGCAGCGATCTGCCATGGTAGACTTCATCCATTTTTTAAACGTTGAAACAGGTGTCCACATGCCCTAAACAAGTATTTACTCATGAGCTCGGCCATCTGCAAAGTAAAAATTGTAAATTTTCCCAAGAAAGAGACATGTTTACTTTGGAGTCTAAATTAAGTCATTGTGGCTAATAAACAAATGATAACAAAATTACTTTAGTCAGAAAGAAAAAGCTTAAAAGAGGAATTATTTGTTTTTTTTAAAGTCCAAGTCAAGCTTCCCTTGGCCCTGAGGACTGTGGAGTATGTTGACATAGTAGGTCACACACACATCAACATGTTCTTGGCTACAAGCTTCTCACAGATATATTCAAAAGTCTTCTATTCATCTGAATTATATTATTTGTACTTGGGCATATCCTGACTATGAGTTACAGATGGACAAGTTCATCTGAAAATTGACTAATTAAAATATATTGATCATAAAATATGTACTGTTATCTTTTTCCTTAACACATCCTAAAGCTAATCTTAGCTGAACAGTTATCAGTACTTACCCCTGTGCAGCATAAGACAAGAATATAATTCAATGAAACCTTTACAAAATGTCAGATTAATTACATTCTTTCAGTGCAGATGGATTTAAGGAAATCATCTCTGAAAACAGTACTTCATTTAAAGTAAAATAAAGACAAAATCTTCTGTGATAAGTCAATGTGTAGGAGATGCCAAAATATTAAAACAGCCATATATTAAAGATGCTTTGCTATGAGTTTTTAAACTAAATACATTAAGTTTGTAACTATTGTGAGACAATGACCTAGACACACTAATGTTTTTGCAACTGTACAATAAGAAGGATCAGTGACACGGGAGAAATAAACTATGTCATGTGGGGCAAAAAAAAAATTCAAAGTTTAGAAAGGTCATTAATAGATAAGTCCACATGTATATTACATATTCACTGAGTTAACAAGCGCCAGCTATCTGCGGTGCACAAGTCTTCAAATGCATCTGTAACTGAAACTCCAGTTGGAATGGGAGTGAGCACACAGACAGCTTTTACCTCTCGCACACAGGTCAGCATGACATTTCTCTAAAGTGACTTTTTATGAGGTTTTGAAATTCAGTGCCATAAAAGTCTGATGCATAAATCACTTCTGCAGAACCCATTTATAATGTACTGCCTCATTGTGCAATGACTTCATGTTTCTGTGGGCTTAACAGATTTACTGCTCCTGGAGTTAAACATTAACAGGGGCAAAATATTTATCTCTTTGCCCAATAAAGATTAATATGCACTTTAAACCAATTTACATCCATGTATTTGTTAACAAAACACAAGTAATATGCTGTCATCCCAACCTGAAATTGGTTGTTTATGACATCACCTGTCATATTTGACACAAAATGGCATTTCAAAGAGTATTCAAGTTAGGAAATGTGCAAAATAGAAAACTCTAAAGCTGTATAATTAGATTACTAAAGCCTTCCCGCTATTGTTTTTGTGCTTTAACGTTCGTTCTCCAAGGGCCATCTTCTTTCTGTGTCTTTAAAGCCCCAATAAAGAAGAGATTAGTTTCATTTGCTGCTAATAGTATGCTATATAAAAGGAAACTGGGAGCGCCTGGATATACAGGCTGTCTTTTAAGATAAATTCTTCAGATGAGACTGGGAGAGTGTCAAAATTGGGGACATGTACTGTTGCCTTAAGTTCATCTCTTTATATGGTTTTCTAAGAGACTATAGGAAGGAGGAAGAGCCCCAGCCAAATGTTCTTTGACTATGGACTCTAAGTTGCTGGCTCAGATCTGTCTGGGTCCACCGCATGACTGCCTGAGTCCCTTCAGTGGATCAAAGCTCTAGGATTACTTTCCCCAACAAAAGGCTGCAATGTGAATAGCCCACTTACAAGGCATCACAACTTCCTCTGCAGAAAACCACCTCAAATCAAGACACCAGGGTACACCTTGGTGAGAAACATTCCCTTCCACATTGACTTAATTTCAAAATTGTAGATAAAACGAAAAGAAACACACGACAGATTCTATTTCAAACGTAATTCAAGCCATCATGGGCTACATAATGAGACCCTAGCTCAAATAAACAAGCAAAATACAGTTACACACACACACACACAATGATGAGCAAATTCTATTCTCAAGGATGGGTGACATATCATTTTTCCCTTAGAGAATACCCTATCTGTCTTTTCACAGGCTGTTCTAGCAGAAATTGCTACTCACAATCTGAGATATCTTTTGCTCTCTACCTCACCAAAACAGCATCTCCCCCTTGCAATGCTGGCCTGACAGTCCTCTGAAATCACTACCCCAATACTTTCTCCCTTTACATATCCTTTACAAAATGAAAAAGGCCTGCAGAGTTGCTCTTGCGTGTCTAATACCCACGTGCACAAACAGTGGCAACAGCCTGGAAGCAAAGTCATGTTATCCAAATGTCACATCTTACATCATAAGAAAGGGCATGGTACCATTAAAGCAACCAAATTCATAGTTGGACACAAGTGCATAAGAATGAAGTTTTTATGCCAAGCATGAAGACACATATCTACAATACCAGCACTCAGAAGGCCGAGGCAAGAAGATTGGCACAAGTTTGAGACCAGTCGGGCGGGTCTACATAGTGAGTTCCAGGACAGCCAAACTGTATGGTAAGGACTTGTTTCCAAACCAAATGAACATAAACACAGGAGCTTTACTCAGTTTAAGTACTTCTGTTGCCTTCATTACCTGTTCATGGCATGGGCTGTGGAGGTGGTTTTGCTGTTCTCTTTCTAATTGTCGTCACTGCTTTTCTAATACACCATATTCAATAAATGCAAATCGCTGAATGATCAAATGCAGGCATGCAAAAGAAAAGACCACATTTATTTCAAAGATGGCTACTTTCTAAAATTGGGACAAAGACAGGTATAAGTCTTGTTGCTTTAAACCACACCTCACAGAAACAATGCAACTGTGCAACACTCTGCTCGTCAACCTTACAGGGACAATGAGCACACACAGCCGCAAAGAGCTTCCGTCCATCATGTCAGTGCAGTGAGAGTGTCCCAAGAGAAAGGGACAGTGAGTTCCAGTTAGAACTGGAGATACAGGGAGAATAGAAAGGATTTAATAGTAACTGAAGAAAATGTGCTAAAGAATCATTTTTTTTAAAAGTCCAGTCATAATAAGAGTCCCAAATCAGAACCACAAATTTTAGGGGACCAAATTAGTATGGCTCTGGGGTTTTCTTCTCATGTTCAACCATCAGACTACAGAAAAGGGCAAGCATGTAGTGCCAATGACAGTAGACAAAATGTACAGCTAGGAGGGTGATGGAGCTGGGGCTGAGGTAGCAGATCTTTGTGATAAGACTAAGCAGACAATCAGTGGTGATATGTTAAGACCCAGAACCAAATCGAGGTATGGAAGTGTGGAAGAGACAGTGGCTTAGGACTTAGTAAGCAGAGAAGGAGAGAGAGTGCTGGGACTCCAGAAACAGGAGGGGTGAAGTACAAGGACCAGCTGAAATGGAAGGGGAGGGGCCGAGAGGGTGGTGGAGAAACCAGCAATCCAGAGCAACAGTGAGCCACCACTGTATGTGCCAAGAGCTAGTGAGGAGGATGGCAGAGGGCAGGGAGAAATTAGGACCCAGTTACTGAGGTCACACACAAAATGAAAACAAGTCCGGGGTTGACAGAAGCAGCAATGACTACTAGAAATGCGTGGCACATGTAGACATGGGACCATGTTTTCACAGTGAGTCAGGAAAAGCGAGAGAAGGTGAGGCCAGTTTCCACGTAGGACAAGAGTGCGGATCTACAGAAGGAGCAGGGGGAATCAAGGAGACAGTTACAGAATATATCTCTAAATGGAGAACACACACTATTTCTAGTGAATATTGTGTAGACTGGATTGCTCAAGAACAGAATTAACCAGTAAAATACCCTAAAATCCTTTATTCTAAAATGTCAAAAAGCATAACCACCATAAAGTGCATCAACTATTGTCATCTGGAGATTTATCATCACTCATCCTCACAGATACACTGTGACCTAGGTGTTACATTCATTTCAAGTAAGACAGAAGGACAGAAAGAAGCAACCTGCCCAAAGCCTGTGGCAGTGACACCCTGCTCTGTAACCCAGTATCTTTCCTGTTCTCAACCACTAGCAGAATTCAGATGACATCAAGTATGCCCTCTTCTATTATGTCTGTTTTTATTTTTAAATCATAAATCATTTCTTTTAAAGCTATGTGATGTCAATTCTCAGCCACATCAGAGGAGAATCGCCCCACATTTACTTGCATTGATAAGAATGCAACTATGTCTTCCTGGAAATGCCACACTTGCGGCTTCAAGGTGAAAAATACAACATGCTAAAAACACGACTGCGCTTGATTTTCAAGTTACTGACAACTTGGTGAATGGCCTGTTTTGTTTTCCTCAACAGAAACACAAAAACATCACACCATGAACTCTGGGGCATCTATTATTTTGTCTCAGTGTTTCCTCACCTGCAAAGAATACATACAACTTTAAACTGGATCAGTTTTGTTACTATTATTGATTATTACAAATAAAAATATCTTTAGAACATTTGATAAAACATCCCTGCGCTTTTTAGGCTGCTAGGTCATTTCCTTATTCAGACAATGAGTTGGGTTTGGTCTTCTGGGAGATAATGGGTCTGAAACATACTAAAACAATCATGGATATCCTCTAGTTTGGGTGAAAAATGTTCTGTTTAACTTAAATAAAAACGAGCATACATATACACACATACACAGAGACAGAGACACACAGAGAGGGAGACAGACACAGACAAGACATGACGCAGAGACATGGAGAGAGAGTGTGAGTGTGTCAAATAGCCTGGACTAGATTTCAACCTCTGATTCTTCTGCCTCCATCCCCCAAGAGCTAGGATTATAGGGTACACCACCACTCCAGGCTCAGACAAAGAAGGGAGACAGGCCCAGCATTAAGAACTATGAGAGAGGTCCAATACAAATTATGCCAGTGGGAAGCCGGGTGCCTAAGATATGTTGGGTGTGATAACTATTTAAGTCTTCCTCAATTGATAGTTTGGGCATATTAATCTTCCATGGTGGTAATGGGCTTCAATGGAAAGAGCTCTCGATCCACTAAGACAATCTGCAGTGGTGAGTTAACGTTCCTCCCTGAAAGCACCTTCTCCATAGCAAAGACGCTTGTCTGGTCTCCATCAGGGATCAGGAATTAGATGAGGTGACTCCAGCCTCTATACCCAGATGACAGACCCAGAGACACTCCTCTTGTAGAGGAGAAGCCGCTTGCTTGCCGGCCTCTCTCGGAGGCTGTGAGGAGGAGAGCCAGGAGGTACCCTGCCCTGGCCGATACACACATGCAGGCTACCCCACAGAAGCAAGCGGAGCTCTGTGACCAGCCTGTGTGAGTCTGTGAGACTCACTCCATTTTGCTGCCTCCTGTCCCCTGCTATAGGAAGGGCTGCTTCACAGGCTCATTGTTGCTTCACCAACTGCAAGGACGGAAATATTTCGATGCAATAAAAATTCTTTTGGTGTTTTTACTCCCTCCTCATCCATGCAAAACAGGAAAGCATGACACATTGCCTTTTATGGTTATGAAAGATCCAGATGAAGGTTCTTCGTGTTCTCAGACAATTGTGCTCACAATATTAACACAAGACTTCCCAACTGCACACTGTTTAAAGAGGGAAAATGCCTTATATGCTCTCAGTGTATATCTCCAGGGAAGACAGAGTCGACAACTGCTTACTGAACCAGGCCACTGAATAATCAAACAGGGAGTTCATGGAAATAATAAAATTAATATGTTTGCAGAAGGTTGCCTAAAATGAGAATGAGAAGGTAATTTTAATTGGATTTTCAAAAAAATATATTTTTTTTTTACTTTCAGATATTTGGGCCACACCCCTAACAGTATGGTCCATGGCACACTTCCTACCTAAGGCACAAATCTGTTCTTACATGATAAGTTTGTAAATTTGCTTGCTGTTCAATAACCATCATCACAAAAAGCCATCATCTGACTGGCAGGACTTTTCCTCTGTCTCATTATATCTGAGACCTTTTCCTCACTAAGGCATGTGGTCTATGGAGTCTTCCATTTCGTGCAAAGAGTCTAACTGGTGTTATCATTTAGTGATACACAGGCCATGAATACTTTTCCTCAACTGCTAGGTGAAGGCATTATTTTTGTTCATTTTATTTTATGTATGTGGTGTTTTTCCAGCGTGTATGCTGTGTACCCATGGAGAGAATCAGATCCCCTGAAAATGGAGTTACAGACAGTTGTGAGCCACCATGTGGATGGGTGCTGGGAATCAGCCAAACTCTGGAAGAGCAGCCAGTGCTTTTCACCACTGAGCCATCCCCCAAGCACCCTAATTTTTAAAGCGAGTATCATAAAATTTTAAGGCTGAACCTTTGGAGATTATAACTGCTCGTTTCTGGAATTATAGACAAGGCTGGAGTCTGATTTCTTAACTTCCAATATTATACCAAATGTGCTAAAGGCCATCCAATTTAAACTACTTAGAAAAGTCTAATCCCCAAATCTGCATTTACAAATGATTATGAACTTTATATAAGGAGTTTTCCTAATTTCCCCCACATGGGAGGATTAGGGGCCAAAAGGTTTCTTAAATAACGAGCCATATGGTTTAAGAAGTCAGTTACTATGTGAAATAATGAATATCAAATATATAGGAATATATGACAGTTAACTACAAACCAAGATTTGTAATTGATTTTTAGATAACATGAGTCATATAAAATAACTTTGATTACTAATACTAGCAATAAAAGTAACATAACCCTGCCTTCTTCAAAAAAGTTCCATGTGAAAAGACAAACATTCGACCTTCTAATGGCCTCACGAGTTTCCAATCAATAAAATAGAATCAACCCACACTTACTTCAAATTAAAGGTAGTGCTTACATTTACAGAGAATTATATTCCTTAATAAAACTTCTGGCTCCCAATAATATAATCAGACTTGAAATTTCCCATGGAAAGAATTATGAAGGGGCTGGGACAATGTCTCAGTTGGTAAAGTGCTCGCTATGCAAATGTGAGGGTCTGAGCTCAGATGCCCAGCACCCAGGGAAAGGAGCCAGGTGTGATGGTGAGCGACCGCAATCCCAGAACTGGGGAGGCAGGGGCGGGAAAATTCCTAGGCGTGCTGGCTAGCCAGCCTCACTGGATCAGCACATTCTAGGTTTAGAGAGACCCCATCTCAGAAAGAAGCTGACACGTTGATGCTGACCTCTAGCCTCAGCGTACACATGTCCCACACACATCTGTGCACACCCACACATGAACATGTGCACACAAAAAAGGAGGAAACAGCGAAGGCTTCATGTTCAAAATTTATTTAAAAACTATTTGATGGTCACACTTCATCAATATTGTAATGTTTGGTTACAATAACATTTAAATCTATAAAACAATGAAATTCATTAAGCATAAAATTTCTCTATAGTACGCTTCATTTCCTAATGAAGGAAGAGCTTTAATTTTTTTCTCTGTAACTCTTATTCACTTATATTAAAACAAAAACAAATTCACTGGAGTCATCTAGTCCCAAAGGTTTTCTCTAGAAATATGTTGCAGTTTGTATTTGGTCCCTGCCCCCAGGTGAAACAGCCAAGACACTGCCATGCATAGCAACCCACCTAGTATGCAACACTAAATACGTAGATGTGTCTGGGGAGCCCCTGACTGCCATGGTACCCAAGTATCCATCACCCTGAAACTTCTATTCTGAAGAAACTGGCACATTTGAAGTTATTTTTTAAAAATAAATTATTCTTGTTGACATCTTTTCCTCTGCAAATTTCACTATATTAAATATAGAACATAAGTTGCTAGAGGAAATGAGATCAATATTCCATAACTTACTTGAAAAACACATTTCTGTTTAATTACATGAAAACAAGTTAAATGCAACTAAGAACAATTTCTCAGACAACTAACGAATGAATGAATGAATGAGTGAATGAATGAATGAGCTAGCCACCATGATTTTTTATGTTTTGGTTTCCTCCCTGTCAGTGCTCAGCAGCATTAGGTATAGCTGAGTGTGTCCCCTAGAATACCTCTTCTCTTGGATGGATGGATGGATGGATGGATGGATGGATGGATGGATGGGTGATACTACTGCCACTGTGATTTCTACCACTAGACCAAGCATTCTTTCAAGTCTCTGGTTTTTACTGTTTCTCTTAGACTTGACATCTCAAGAGTCCTCAGATCTTCTTTACATACCTCCCTCCAGGGTGTTGTTGGGCATTTCTGTAAGTAATTTTTTCATGTTAATGCTTCTAACTTATCTCTTGAATTCCACAATTTACATGTCTCATCTGCAAGACCTCTACATGTGCATATGTAAAAACCCATTCCAAATGAATATGGAGAAAAGATAACTTTTGGCCAAACCCTGGACCTGTTCACCTCACCCCAAACTTGTACCTAAACCAATTTTTATTCTCATATCATAGCAAAAAGCACCACCATCAACCTGGTCACTAAAGCTAGGAATCTAATAGCCACTCTTGGTTCTGCTCCAAGAACACTTCTTTCTCCTGATGGTAACAGATTTCATGAAAACTATATTGAACAAGACATGAAACTATATCTTCCCAAGACAGTGGCACACTAGAAAATTAAGGAAAGGAAATGAGATAGCTTATAGTATTTTCAAGTGTATCTATTGGGCACAGCCTGGAGTGAGGCTGAGAGAGTTTAGTAAATGAATGCAAGAGAAATGATCTAGTATTGTTTTAATGCTGGACAGTTTTGGATGCTCACAAAAACCCATGTGGAAGAGTCATGCTTCAAAATCAAAAACAGGCCTACACCTCCAAAAAAAATCTCATTCTTTATCTGAAATAACATTCATTTAGGCTAAAATTATCTCAAAAAAATATAGCCTTGGGTTGGAGAGGTAGCTTCCTAGCTAAAAGCACTTGCTACACTTCCAGAGGATCAAAGCTCTAATGTTGGGTGGGGCTCACTATCACCTGTAACTCCAGCTCAGGGGACCCAACACACTCTTCCAGCCTCCACAGGCAGGCATTCCATAGGCATGCACACACACAGACACATACACACACACATACACACACAGACACATACAAACACAGACACACACACACATACACACACAGACACATACAAACACACAGACACGTCCACACACACAGACACATACACAGACAAAGAGATAGACACAGACATGAAGACACAGAAAGAAACAGAGACAGACAGGGAAACTTTATTTTTAGAATACCAATTCTCAAATGTCACATGAATTTTTGTGTAAAATCAACAGCTCCTTATACACTGCCTCTCTGAAGTCCGCAATCAAGGATAATTACACTGGAGAATAAAAACAAAGGTAGTACAGTTTTAATAGCATCTCACATGCTCTATAAAATATTCTGAATTCATAAAACATAGAGAAACAAAGATGAGCATTCCTCTTAAGACTTTACTCCTTACAGAGAAAAAGATTTCCTTAAATATTCTGTAAGGTGACATCAAAGACAGCAGCTTGTACTCTATACTAACAATCATTCGTGCACCTCCGGAATTGGGTTCTCCTTCCCTATTAATTATTATTCCATCCTACTGTCAATAAATAGGCAAAGCTCTGTGTGGTTTTAGTGTTTGTCTCCAACATCTAAAGGCTGATTAGTCTCTTACAATGAATAAAAATACCATCAGGGAGATATTCATAAGTCACTTACTTCTACTGCCAATTTCCAATTAATGAAAGAATATGTCAAGCTGGTAAAGGTTTGTTGATCACCCAAATTAGGTTTTGACGATGCATGGATATTTAAAGCCTGGAGTCTGTCCCTGATGAGTGCATGGGACAGACATACCTTCATTTAAACCCAACAGCCAAAAGAAAGAGAGAGAGAAAAGAAAAAAGGAATAAAAGTTTCTTTTAAAATTGGTTATTCCTCCCTAGAAATCCCTTATTCTAAAGAGTTCTTTCTCGCTTTTCCTTAATAAATCTGCATTCATTCTGCTCAAATGAATAAATAAAACTTTAAAAAGCAATAAAAATGTTATATAGTCAGTCACTTGTGATGTGAATGATCTCAGTCAAACTGCATATTAAATTATTGAAACAAATTACTGTTGACAAAAATGAGGGTAAATTTTTTTATTTCAAAAAATGTGCCAAACCATCACAATATATAATGTAGGCAATATAAAGAAAAGTATATAATGCAAGAAAAATACCCAAGATAATGTGGAAGTTTAGATCTTAGTGAAATAACATGAAAATAACTGTAATCACTTCAAGAATCATGAATTCTTACAAGCACTCAATTTGAACTACCTGTCTACTTACAATGTCTTTTAAAATATACAAAGAAAATATTGTATACTATATTCAGATGATTAGTTAAGAAGATTCTCCATATCTACTGCAAAGCACAGAAATTGCACAAAAGCAGACCATACCCACTTAAAAAGACACAATACTGTCCTTACACACACATAGTGGGGAAGGGAGGGAGAAATGGAGGACTTTGTTTTAAGAATGGCTATAATTTGAATTTTAACTTTCATCTTTTCTTACCTAAGTACAAATTTCCCTTGCCTAGAAGGGAATGCTGTAATGTACTAGGGAGCCAATGTTTACTCCAGGAGTGGGGTGGGGCCCCACATGTACAGCTCTATTACTATCTGTTAGAAGCCTGAAGGCCTAGTTAATCTGTATTTTAAAACAAAACAAAAAAGCTGCCTCTGTGCTCTTAAATATCGAGACAACATATTCTACTAGACTGGGCTTTAGTTGGGACCGAGGATAAGCGGCTCACTTATTAGTACTTATATTGGTCATATTTGTACTTATTTTCATACATTGTACAAAAAACAGGGTATGTGGCTGGGGGGTTATAGTTTAGTAGAAGGCCTGCTTTTTATGGGAAAGGGCCAAGATTTGAGCCCCAGTAACACATATGCACAGTATGTGAGTCTA
This sequence comes from Alexandromys fortis, assembly GCF_014885135.2. Lineage (NCBI taxonomy): Eukaryota > Metazoa > Chordata > Mammalia > Rodentia > Cricetidae > Alexandromys > Alexandromys fortis. The sequence continues at coordinate 482,506 of NW_026068272.1, read as the reverse complement.
TTATTTGTGTCTATAAATATATGTGCATGTGTGTATGCAAGGAAACACTGGCTTAAGACTCAGAAACCTGAAAAGTCTTCACAGTTCAAGGTAGTGTATTGAACTGAAAAGACCAGTGACTGCAATAGACAAAACCCAGGGAAGCTACTCCAAATATTTTTACAAACCCTCCATTCCTCCCCACCAAAAATGTTGGCAGAAGTTTGTAATGCTAAGTTAAATGTACACTAGAAATAAAAATAAAGTTTACTATTCTCAATCATATTTTACATCCTAAATAAAGGTTTGAAAATCCAAATTCATGAAATCAATGCACAGTCTCTGTAGTGAGCAGGCCAACAACCCTTCTATGCTTAGATGACTGTTCCCTCATCTAACTGATTCACACTCTTTACCCTCCTTTGCCTCTAATAATAAATACATGAAGATCAGGAATGAAAAAGAGAGACCAAAAAAGTCCACAGAAAGGGATCAATCTTAATATCTAGCGCTATGAGTCATTAGTTAAATTATGGCAATTTACTAAGCAGAATCCAAGATCCTCTACAAACTTATACTGCTATTTTTTTCTTTTTTAAAGAATGAAGCATGTCTACAATATAGGTTTAACTCAAAATACTATAAAATTACCAAGAAAGTCTGAATTAATAGACACCATGTAATGAGCACTGGCCTCTTGAGAAGGCGGAACTGTAGCAGTTTTTCCCTTTTCATTTTACATACATTTATTTTAGAGCTTTTCATTTCATAATGATCATATATATATACAAAAATAAAAAGATTAATTTTTAATTTTAAAAAAGTTCAGAATGAATACTGATATAAGAAATTTTGAGGAGTTTTTAGACCAGCCCTTACTCTAGGGATGAAAACAAAAGTCCAGGGGCTTATTTCCCACATGCTTAGTGGCATCATCATAGACTTAACCTCAGAGGTAAATAGAAGATGGTATGGGAGGTTCTTCTGTCTATGTGTTGCTTTTATTGGTTAACGAATAAAGAACTGCTTTGAGCCTATGACAGAGAAGAACAGAAGTAGGCAGGGAAAGCTGAACTGTATGCTGGGAGAAAAAAAAGGCAGAGTCAGAGAGAAGCCATGTAACAGAGATAGACGCTGGGAACTTTAGCCGGTAAGCCACAGCCATGTGACAATACACAGATTAATGGAAATGGATTAAATTAAGATGTAAGAGTTAGCCAATAAGAAGCTAGTGCTAGCCAGGCGGTGGTGGCGCACGCCTTTAATCCCAGCACTCGGGAGGCAGAGGCAGACGGATCTCTATGAGTTCGAGGCCAGCCTGGTCTACAAGAGCTAGTTCCAGGACCTGCACCAAAAGCTACAGAGAAACCCTGTCTCGAAAAACCAAAAAAAAAAGAAGAAGAAGAAGAAGAAGAAGAAGAAGAAGAAGAAGAAGAAGAAGAAGAAGAAGAAGAAGAAGAAGAAGAAGAAGAAGAAGAAGAAGAAGAAGCAGCAGCAGCAGCAGCAGCAGCAGCAGCAGCAGCAGCAGCAGCAGCAGCAGCAGCAGCAGCAGCAGCAGCAGCAGCAGCAGCAGCAGCAGCAGCAGCAGCAGCAGCAGCAGCAGCAGCAGCAGCAGCAGCAGCAGCAGCAGCAGCAGCAGCAGCAGCAGCAGCAGCAGCAGCAGCAGCAGCAGCAGCAGCAGCAGCAGCAGCAGCAGCAGCAGCAGCAGCAGCAGCAGCAGCAGCAGCAGCAGCAGCAGCAGCAGCAGCAGCAGCAGCAGCAGCAGCAGCAGCAGCAGCAGCAGCAGCAGCAGCAGCAGCAGCAGCAGCAGCAGCAGCAGCAGCAGCAGCAGCAGCAGCAGCAGCAGCAGCAGCAGCAGCAGCAGCAGCAGCAGCAGCAGCAGCAGCAGCAGCAGCAGCAGCAGCAGCAGCAGCAGCAGCAGCAGCAGCAGCAGCAGCAGCAGCAGCAGCAGCAGCAGCAGCAGCAGCAGCAGCAGCAGCAGCAGCAGCAGCAGCAGCAGCAGCAGCAGCAGCAGCAGCAGCAGCAGCAGCAGCAGCAGCAGCAGCTAGTGCTAATGGGCCAAACAGTGATTTAGTTAATACAGTTTCTGTGTGATTATATCAGGTCTAGGCTAGCCAGGCAGCTGGAAACCAACAAGTGCCCTTCTTCCTACAATAAGAAAAACTAATACTAGCTAAAGTATTTACAGGTGAAATTATGTAATCCATAAAGTTTGACTCAAATTAATCCAATCTGTAGGATAAGGAGGAGAAGGTAGAAGTAAAATCAATTAGGCTTGTGATAATTACTTGACCTAGGTTACAAGATGATACAATAGTCTTTCTGCCTTTTGTGTGTATTTTAAAATCCTATAATTATTTTAAGCATATGTGCATGTGTACCCATAAACACATATGTGCCCACACACAAAACAAGAAGAAGGAGTAGAGAAAGGAAGGGAGGGAGGAAGGGAGGAAAGAACAGAGGAAGGAAGGAAGGGAGAGAGGGAGGGAGAGAGGGAGGGAGGGAGGGAGGGAGGGAGGGAGGGAGGGAGGGAGGGAGGAAGGATTTATTGACTGTCTTATGTTCTAATTTCAGGAGGCTAGAGTTGGTCAAATAAAAAACTATGAATTCCAATAAGGCTAGATCATAATAGCTAGATATCCACCAAGTATGTTTAAAGTCATAAATCCAAAATAAATTTAAATATATAAAAATTAATCAATCAACTCTAACACATGATAGATCAATTTATGATCTTGAAAAAACAAGAGTAAACAAAAGAATCAAGCATTTGTCAATATAAAACAGTCTGAAAGCCTTCAACATAGATGAGGATATCACTGGGGAGATGAAAATAATGTCAGTTTTCCTCCTAATAAGGTGGTTTACTTTGTGGAGACAGAAGGTGAAGATGGTGGTGGTTTAAATGTGTGCATAAAGTCAGCAAGAGAACTCTCTAGCAAGGGAACATTTAGGGAAAATTTTATTGTTCCGTTTATAATTAAGAATTTCAGGCTTACAAGCTTGGAGTGATTCGCTCAGATCACACAGTAATTGATAGAGATACAGTTGGAACACAGCTGTCCTGACTATAAACCTGACCTCTCACCCAGGACAATGTGATTGCCAACTTTTTTTAAAGGATAGCTTACAAAAAGCGATACTTCATAATTCGTTAAGTGTAACTTGAAAATGAAATCAACAAGCTTCACCTATAAAACAACATTTTGTTCTGATGGTAAGCAAGAAAAGCTAGAATGGAAAAAAATAAATAACGGGTAGATTTAATTAATAAAACTACTTGGTGCTGTGTGGAAGAGTAGGCCTAAGTTAATTCATGTAACAGCTAGGCTTAGATTTGCTATGTAACTCACAGTAATTTATAAGTACAATTAGTAAATATTTATCTGATCTTAAGAAGGAATTTTGTAACAATTTTGTAACAAGGAAATTCCTATGAATGCCACTGAGTTAATTACTGACATGTCCTAAGTCAGTTCATCTTCAGAGCTACCTTTAAAAAAAATGGTAGCTAGAGCCTCAGTTCTTTGTTTCTTTGTATTTTGTTGTTGTTTTTGGAGACAGGATTAGCCCTATGTGTCCTGGAACTCACTCTTTAGACCAGGCTGGCCTCGAACTCAGAGGTCCTCCTGCCTCTGCCTCCTGAGTGCTGAAATTAAAGGTGTGCACCACCACCACCAGGCTAGAGCCTGGAGTTTTTTGTTTGTTTCAGTCAGGGAACTAAGACGCACAAGTAGGCACAGCTTAGCTGGAATGGAGACTCACTGAGCGACATCATTATCCACTGTTTGCAATCACCAGACAGTCCATCTTTCTGTTGACCAACCTTGCTCTAACTCAGCACAATTCTCATTGATGGCTGAACAATCTTAATAGAATTCCAAGCTCTCTAGAGAGCCTCTATGAATCCATTCCTTTTCTGCCTAAACTTCTATGCTTAACTTCATATATATAATATTTTGACCCATGGCACTTCAAAGTCACCTAGAAACATATCAGAAGGTCATGGCTTTATATAGATTCTTGTTGTTATCTTCAGTTTGTAAGACACCTCTGTTACCCTGAAAGAGAAAATAAAATAAATATGTACCTTTTCAGACTGGAGATGTGGCTCAGTGGTAGAATGTCAAGCATGCAAAAGGCCCTAGGTTCAAGAACACCCCAACATCTAGGAGTGGAGATTGACACCTAGACATTTGGTCTGCATTAGAGCATCTTCCGAACGAAAAGTGAAATAATTAGAGCAGAATATCTTAAATTCATGAACTCATTTTTTTAGATTTTTATCAACCTAGCTATTTTGAGTTGCTATTCACTAAACACTACAAGCTATGTCAGTGCCGGGGCCATATGTTGCGAGTCAACGGGACTCTTTTCCTCGTAGCATTCTCTCTTTCACTGGCAGGTTTTCCTTCGATCTGTCATCTGGCAGAGCTCACTCTGCAGAGTTGATGATTTTCCATAGGTTATGTTTTCAGGCTGAATCATAGATCTTTTGTAGCTATAATCTGCTGCAATTCACATCACACCCTTACAATATTTAAAACCCTTTTTTCAAAAGGAAAAAGGTTTTCACCATGTTCACAACCAGTCCAATACCAAAGTGACTTTAGTTACTGGGTGGAAGCAGTTGGGGTTTAGAATTTTAAACCTAGTATCTACCACAATGCTGTAACTCAGAATTTTATATATTCTTAACAAAGGTTGTTTGCATCAGTCAAAGTACTTCACAAATGTTACATTGCGTGACTTGGTTCTGATTTATGACTGAGATTGTTAGAACTTGTATTCTGTGCCCTTGCTACACATGTACATTGTAAATATTACATAAGAAGATTGGAATGCAATAGTCATAGAAATAATTGCAGGGTATTACATAATCAGAAGTCTGTTTCTAGTCTTTTATTAGTCTAGTCTCATCCCACTAAGCAAAATACATGCACTAGGTGAAAATAAAGTGAGTTCTAGAATATTTTTATGTTACCCTTACATTTAAGATTTTAATTACTAAAATTGTGAACCATAAATTTTTGTTAAAAAAAAAAACAGACATTGCAGAAAAAAGATGGGTTCACTCACCTACTCAAATAAGAACTCATCTACATTTTTATTAAGTCATATATATGTATATATGTGTATGTATATATACATAGATAAATACAAGCAGATATTCATTTATATTTTTAAAAGAAAAAGTTTACTAAATAAATTCAGTAAGCCCTCTGCTTCTAAGGGTTCTGAATCTGATAATTCAACTCAACTAAGGGTTACAATACTTTTTAAAAACTGACCATGAACAAAACATGTAGACTTCCCATGCCATTATATTCCTTAAGCAATGTGATACATTTAATGATTTCAACAGCAGTAGAAATTCTAAATAATCAAGAGATGATTTATCTAGAGAAAAATGGAATTAGTTACATGAAATTGATACTCCATTTTACTTAAGTGACTTGGACTGTCAGTGACTTTGCTCTTGGAATATCTTGGCTGTAATGTATTCAGGGAAGTCTGATACAATGCAAGCAAGTGCAAAAGTGAATCCAAGCAAACCTGCCACAAGAGCTGGAACTCCTAAAAACACCACATGTCTATGAACAGCCAATAAGGAATAGGCAAGAGTGTTCACTCCCCTCCTGGCCTTCTGCAGTCTCCTTTAGCCTATGTTCCTTCACTGTACACAGCCGCCCCACTGAAATAAATCTTAAGGCTCCATTTCAACTATACCTTCCCACTACTTTAAAACTTTAAATGATGTCTTACTGTATCTTCTAATTGCCATTTCATATTCAACCATCATGTTTCCATCCACAGAATTTGGCCCAATGACTTCACAAACTTCCCCAGTTCCACTCTGCTTGCACTTCTGTTCTTCTTGGAAGTAACCAATATGTAAGGTCATGTTTTATAAGAAGAGAGATTTGAACCAGGTGAAACCCATAATATAGAGTACTCAGATTGAGAGACAAAACTGACGAAAGTATAGCGGATTTGTCCAGACTAATTGCTCTGCTGTATTTGCTAGAACAGAAAACTGACGTACGTGGCTGAAGAACAAGGTGATGCTCAAAAACGTCTAGATCACAGTGTCTGTTACTCACCTACTTCATGCCTATGGAGTTTAAAATAAATCCATGGGCTCTTTGACACTTTCCCCTGAATAATAAGGGGGCAAACTCCATTCCTCTTAAGTGTGGGCTGGACTGAAGATTTATGAAGTGAACAGGAGGGAGCAACAGCGTATGATTCCAGATGTGAGTCCATTAAAGGCCATGATGTGGCTTTCCTCTCTTCTTTCCTCTCCTGCTCCCTGCCTTTCCTCTCTGCTTTCTTCTCCTTGCCTGCTCTGGAGAAAATCAGGTGCCATTTTTTAAAAGAATCAAGCAGATGATGAAGAAGTCCATGTGACTGGGCTTCCTGTCAACAACCATAAGACTTACTGACATAAGACATCCTGAGAACGGGTCCCTCATCCTAAAATCCTTCAAATGACTAAAGTGCCTGTCGCTACAACTGACTGCAGCCACATCACAGGGCCACATGGAACCTGGCAGCTAACCCCAGAACAACTGGGTTGTGATGAATGCTTACGTATTAAGTCAGGAAGCTATCAATTAAGCATAGTTTACCAATAAATAACTAATATACTTCTTACTGATAAATGTTTACAAGAAGAGTATTAGAAGCTTCAGATACACATCTTCGAAATAACATTCCAAAACAATATACTAAAGAATAAACAGATTTTTAATTTGTTGAATTGCTGCTATGACTGAGGAGCCATGACCTCATTCATTGTATTTAACAGTGTTTGTGCGCATATGTGTGTGGGTGCCTCAAGTACAATCCCCAACTCATATCATAATTTAATTATTAAATAGACTGGTGGATTTCTTTTCAAGGATGTCTCTGAAGCATATTTTCTTGCAATAATTCAGATTTCATGGCACTAGGCTTCTTAGGCAAAACTAGGCAGAGCAAATGGAGATTTTATATATATTTTCCAAATATGTTGAATTAGGAGCGGCGGGGCTGCATCCCTGGCACCCGGCCGCCCGCATGGCTAGTTTATACCCAGAAATAATTACACGGAAACTGTATTCTTTCAAACACTGCCTGGCCTGGCTAGGTCCAGTTTCTTATTGGCTAGCTCTTACATATTGTTCTAACCCATTTCTAATATTCTGTGTAGCCCATGAGCTGGCTTACCAGAGAGGATCTTAACCTGCGTCTGTCTGGAGTGGGAGCATCATGGCGACTC
>NW_026068272.1:464478-472125 GCF_014885135.2 Alexandromys fortis | reverse complement strand
ATCCTCCCTGGTAAGCCAGCTCGTGGGCTACACAGAATATTAGAAATGGGTTAGAACAATATGAAAGAGCTAGCCAATAAGAAACTGGACCTAGCCGGGCCAGGCAGTGTTTGAAAGAATACAGTTTCCGTGTAATTATTTCTGGGTATAAACTAGCCATGTGGGCGGCCAGGTGCTGGGGAAGCAGCCCTGCCACCGCTCCTATTTCAACACAAATATATATAATCCTTAAAACCTACACACTCAATATTGGATTACTTTGAAAAAAAATCCATTTTCAGCTAGGCATGGTGGACAGACATGGTGGTACACAACTTTCTCAGCACTTGGAAAGCAGAGACACAGTTGGATCTCTAAGTTCAAGGCCAGTCCGGTCTACACAGTGACATCGAGGCCAGTCAGGGTTACAAAATGAGTCCCTGTATCAACATTTAAAAAACAAAACCAGAAAAACCTACCTTTTTATTGCAAAATAAAGCAGAAATAAAGAAAAATTATTAAAAACAGCCTAGTGAATAAGTAAAAGACAAATAGCCTTAGAAAGATCCACCTAAGCAAGGACTTTGCTCAGCTGCCACATTCGTGGGTGACTGTACGGGTGTAGTTTCTCATCCCTTACCTAAGAAAGAACCAGACTAGTTAGACTTAAGAAACAAAGGGGGAGTGAGGCTGAAGGAGCAGTCGGAAGAGCTCTTAGGGCCAGCCTCTTAGGACTAGAGTTGCTAGGGGAAGCCGAGCAGTAGCACCTTCATGAATGGAATGTTCAGTGTAAAGTTTGTATCTTTTCTAAAAATTAATTACAACGCAGGCAGGCTATAATTCCCAAGTGAGAAAGTGTGATGCAGCCGGCGTACTTGCAAACAAGTCAGCACTGATGCTGTGTAGGTTTTCATTTTGCATGGCTTTATATCACGCTACCTAGTGAAATTAAACTGCATTCCTGTGCTTTGTTATTGTCTAGTAATGAAGCTTTTGGTAGTGTGCTTTTAGTTCTGTGTCATAAGCATCAATTTTTTAACTGCAATTAATTGCCTGAGTGCCCTAACATAAAATGGCACCCTACTGTGATAACTTACAAGTATATGGGTCTTGTTCTGTGGATCAACTGCCAGCTCAATGTCCAAGCACTGGAGTCATTCAAAAGGCTGATTCTGAAAAATGGTAAACAATAGCCTCCTGCTGATGACCAGGTTTGCAACAGCAGGCATGGTAAAAAGAAGACTGAATCACTCTAAAATTATTATAAGCCCTTGCCTAATGCCATTCCGCTTAAGAAAGAGATCTTGCGTAGCCTTGATGAGTCTCGTGAGTCTTGCTCTTTGTGATAAAATTGTTAAGAGGTGCTAGTAAAGTTTCCTGGGCAGGCTATAACACACTTCAAGGAGAACAGCTCTGGGTTACTCCACCTTGTCTACAGGACAACAGATGCATGTAACCACAGACACAGAGTACTGACCTGGGTTCCACGCACTGTCAAGTGACTTCCTGAAGTCGCTCAGAATGAGCAGGTGGTGAAACATGATTATGACACTGCGATTTGATCCTGACCACAAAATTCCTGTCCTGAGTAAGTGTTTTCACCCCTCCATTGTATCTAAAGCTGAGAGACTGTGGGGCCAAGAACATGCAACAATGCTAGGAGCTGACTCCCATTCCTCCATGCCGAGAAGCCACCCCTGCTCTACCAGGGGCTTCCAAGGCAACCCCTGTGGTAGAGAGAGCATGGACCGAAGAGCAGCTCTGGGTTGGAACCCATGTCATATCATGCTTATGGTACATACACAGGACAGCCTAGGGCAACCATCCTGGTTAGCACATTCTCTGAGCTCATTTATCTTAAAACATATGAGGACAACAGTGCTATCCTGTATGAGCCAAGATTTTTCTGATTAAAACTGACAGGGACCCAAATCACCCTTACATAAAAGAAAATGTTCACTTAATAGGAAACAACGAAATGGCCTCAAAGACTCCCAAATAAGACTTGGTTAGGAGTAAGATCCAACAGAACTCCTCAAACATTAAACACTAAAACCTAACAGCCTCACCACAGACCCACTAGTTTCCCCTCGGGATCAGCTTCTCACCTTTGCTTCCCATCCATGAAGGAAGGTTACCTTCGCTCCCCTCAGAGCACTGTTTTGTCCGTGTGGAAGCCACTAAGTCAATGTGTCTGCCAAGCACTTGCAATGTGACCACACTCAACAAAGGGGTGACACTATACGAAAACTATCTACGCGCATTATTTTTACCTTTAGTGTACGCTTTAACATTTTGAAAACAGATAATACATTAAATAAAACAGCAAAGCTAGGTCAGTTGTTTTCTTGCAACATTTTTAATGTGGCCACTAGAAATTGTTAAAGCATTGACAACTATTAAGTGACTTGTAGTTTATTCTACTGTATAGTGTGTCGAGATGTTGTTCCTACATGAGAAACATAGCTGTGTACAGTCTTAGATTAAATTTCTCTAGCAGAAAAACATCTTGGTGGATGATTTTTCCCCTTCCTACTTTAGTTTCCAAATGTACTAGAAAGACTTTTGACTGGTCACACTGAGGTCACTTAACTTCTGCTAGACATTAAAGCAACGAACTGATCAGTCCTACAACTATAGGAACGAGAGAGAGAAAAAACATGGCATAAAATACCAGCAAAATTGTCTGTCTGTCTGTTTTCCAGTGCTGAATCATCCCATGCCTCACACATGTGGGAGAACACTCTGCCCAGTGACCTATATCTCCAACCCCGGGCATGAGACACTATCCCCAGAGGAAAGGAAGAGAGAAGCCAGACAGGTTGATACAAACATCTACTGTGCCACGGGGATATGCAGCAGGGCTCTACCTAACAGTGGCAGGATTCTGACCAAAGTCAAGCTCTAAATGCTAGCAGTGCCATTAAGCCACACACCCCTTGGATAAATAGATTGCTGTGAGCCATGCCTCAGAACGACTGGCTTCAAGAGACAAGCTCTTCAGATTTCTACACCTGAACATTCAAATGTGCCTAATCCAAGGGTGTTTCTGCTAAGCCCTCGAGACTGGCTGCTCATGAGTAGGACTGATTTCAAAGAGCAATTCATGAAGACACCTGCTTTACTCTACACTGGTACAAGATGGCGACACTGAAACCTACTGACCTAAGTACTATCATTATTAAGCAAGTAACGAGTCTGAAAATATTTATATGTTGTAGTGAATCCACTACTATATACAGTTAAAGTCTACAGTAATGGTTCTCAAACTGCTCAGAACTCACCTTCACATGGGCTAAAAACCCCAAAGAGTTCTTGCTTAGGTATTATCTGGGTTGCTAGAGACTTTTGTTTTGTTTTGTGGAAGTTTTTTTTTTTTATTTGTTTGATTGTTTGTTTGTTTTTAGACAGGGTCTAGCCTGACTGGCCTAGAAATTGCTATGTAGAACCAGGCTGTCCTGGAAAATCACAGAATCTGCCTACCTCTGCCTCCCAAGTGCTGGGATGTACCACCATTCCTGGCTACTAATAACTAACTTTTTGACATATACTATATTCAAATTTTAAGCTGACTTTAAAAGAAAACGCCTTATGAGGTTTTATTGCGTTCTCTTCTAGAACAGTGTTTCTCAACTTGTGGGCCGCAAACCCAACAGGAGTCATATATTAGAGATGCTGCATAGCAGATATTTACATTACAATTCACAGCAGCAGCAAAGTTACAGTTATGAAGTTACAATGTAATAATTTTATCATCGTGGGGTCACCACAACATGAGAAAAGGGTTGCAGCATTAGGTAGATTGAAAACCACTGCTCTGGAATATTTAGTTTTAGATTCAAGTTCCTTATCACTATTCTTTGTAGAGATATTTGAATGTTCCAAGAACATTTTATCAAAAGATTAATTTTCATCTGTGAACTAACTTTGCACTTTCATCAAAAACCGGTGGTTCATATAAGTCTATTATCAATATTTTATTTTGCTCCATTTCTTTATATTGGTCATCTGGATTACTACAACTTGGTACTAAGTTCTTTTTTTTAATGGTAAACCAACCCTTACTAAGTAATCAAATATGGGAAATACTGAAGTCAAGGTATTATCACTCTAGCTAGACATTTCAGAAGCATATGAAGATATCCTCATAAATAGAATGAAAACTGCAGTGAATTCTGGCAATTGCCTGGAAGGCATCAAAAAGCAGACAGTATAAAAGTAGTAGGAGGGCCATGAGTGGATACTACCCAATGTGTGCTGCAAGCCTCTACTGAAACATATAGTCAATGACTTGGAGTAGAGAATGCAAAAAAAAAAAAAAATCTACTCATCAAATCTATATGCTACGCCGCTAAAAGGAAAACTGAAAACCTAAGCCAGGATACAACCCCTACCAAAAGAAAAGGTTCACACACATAAGCAACAGCAAGGAGGTGTTACATGACCTCAAGGTCAGTCAGTATATGGCATAAGCCAGATGGATGGATGGATGGATGGATGGATGGATGGATGGATGGATAGACAAAGTCTTAATCTGTAATAACAGATCAACAGTTGGCAGTGTCATTGCCTCTGTATAGTTTGCTATTAGGGTTTCAGAGAGTTGGTCCGGAGGAATATTATATTCCCTTACTCTATATTTTATTATTATAACAAGATACCACAGCTCAGGCTGGTTGTTTGTTACCAATACTTTAATATTTTCTATTATTTTTTTTATTAATTTTAAAGTTAGCACACTAAGTAACAGGTTTCATGACTGTATTTTTTTTTTTCATTTTTGAGACAGGGTTTCTCTGTAGCTTTTGGTTCCTGTCCTGGAACTAGCTCTTCTAGATCAGGCTGGCCTCGAACTCACAGAGATTTGCCTGCCGCTGCCTCCCGAGTGCTGGGATTAAAGGCGTGCGCCACCACAGCCCGGCTCATTACTGTATTTTAATATGGTCATTATGTTCACTCTTAACCATTCCATGTCTTTCCTCATCCCTCTTGCCTACCCTTTGCTGGTTCCCTTTTCCTGAATGGTCTCCCTCTCCACATTCACTTCATATGTATTATACCAAGTCTTTTTTTTTTTTTTTTTAAGATTTATTTATACAACATTCTGCCTCGATGTATGCCCGCACTCCAGAGGAGGGTGCCAGATCTCAGTACAGATGGTTGTGAGCCACCATGTGGTTGCTGGGAATTGAACTCAGGACCTCTGGAAGAGCAGCCAGTGCTCTTAAACTCTGAGCCATCTCTCCAGCCCCTATACCAAGTCTTAAATCAGGGTGTGGGTCTTTATAGTGCTTTTATTTTTCAGAGTTGTGTAAGCTACTCTGGGTCATTGGTCTTTTGAAATAAACTTCAGAATCTGGTTGTCAATTTCTACAAAAACTGGCTGCTTTATCCATTCTTCCATTGAGGGGCATATAGGTTGTTTCCAGGTTCTGGCTATTACAAATAATGCTGCTATGAACATAGTTGAACAAATGCTTTTGTAGTATGATTGGGCATCTTTTGGGTATATTCCCAAGAGTGCTATTGCTGGATCTTGAGGTAGGTGGACTCCCAATTTTCTGAGAACCACCACACTGCTTTCCAAAGTGGTTGCACAAGTTTGCATTCCCTCCAGCAATGGATGAGTGTTCCCCTTACTCCACATCCTCTCTAGCATAGGTTGTCATTGGTGTTTTTGATTTTAGCCATTCTGACAGGTGTAAGATGGTATCTCAAAGTTGTTTTGATTTGCATTTCCCTGATTGCTAAGGAAGAAGAACATGACCTTAAGTATCCTTTGGCCATTTGAACTTCTTCTGTTGAGAATTCTCTGTTCAGTTCAGTGCCCTGTTTTTTAAATGAGTTATTTAGAATTTTAATGTCTAGTTTCTTGAGTTCTTTATATATTTTGGAGATCAGACCTTTGTCTGATGTGGGGTTGGTGAAGATCTCCTATTTGTGGCACATAAACACATTAGAGTACTACTCAGCAGTAAAAAAACAATGACATCTTGAATTTTGCATGCAAATGGTGGAAAGAGAAAACACTATCCTGAGTGAGATAACCCAGACCCAAAAATACAAATATGGTATGTACTCACTCATGAGTGGATTCTATCCATAAACAAAGGACATTGAGCCTATAGTTTACAATCCTAGAGAAGCTAAAGAACCCAAAGAATAACATATATAGATCCTCCTGGAAATTGGAAACAGACAAGATCGCCAGGAAAAGTTGGGAGCATGGGGGTGGGGTGGGGTGGGAAGAAGAGAAGGGAAGGGGGGAGAGAAGGGAAAAGGGGAGGATTGGGGAGAACTTGGGGGAGTGGGATGGTTGAGGTGAAGGAAGGGCGGATATGGGAGCAGGGAAGAAGATATTTTAATTAAGGGAACCATTTTAGGGTTGGCAAGAGTCTTGGCTCTAGAGGGGTTCCCAAGTGTCCACGGATATATCCCCAGCTAGGTCCTTGGGCAGTAGAGGAGAAGGTGCCTGAACTGGCCTTGTCCCATAATCACACTGATAAATATCCTGAATATCACCATAGAACCTTTATCTGGTGATGGATGGAGATAGAGACAGAGATCCACATCGGAGCACTGGACTGAGCTCCCAAGGTCCAGTTGAAGAGCAGGAGGGAGAAGATAAGCAAGGAAGTCAGGACTGCGAGGGGTTGGTTCACTCACAAAGAAAGTGTGCCTGATCTAATGGGAGCTCACCAAAGCCAGCTGGACTGGGACTAAACGAGCATGTGATCAAACTGGTCTCTGAATGTGGCTGACAATGGGGGCTGACTGTGAAGCCAATGATAATGGCACTGGGATTTGTATCTACTGCATGTACTGGCTTTTATGGGATCCTAGTCTGTTTGGATGCACACCTTCCTAGGCCTGGATGGAGCTGGGAGGGCCTTGGACTTTCCCACAGGGCAGGGTACTCTGCCCTCTCTTAGGACTGGAGGGGGGAGGAATGGAGGAGTGGGAGGAGGGGAGGAAGTGGAAATTTTGAATGGTATTATTTATAAAGCAAAAAAAATGGCTGCTAAATTCGGACTTGCTAGGACTGCATTAGATCTATATAACAATTTAGGGAAAACTGATTATGCTACGATATTGAGTCTTCTGGCCTACAAACATCTGCTTAGCTCTTTGTTAGCCTCTCTCCAAATTGATATACTCTTCAGTATAAAAGTAATGGCTGGACTATAAAGAAAAACTGAACCCACCCCACCCCCAGTGGGTTGGGGATAAGGGGGGACGGGGAGAGAAAAGTGAGAAGGGGAGGATTGGGAGAACTTGGGGAAACAGGAAGATTGGGATAAAGGAAGGTTGGATAGGGGAGCAGGGAAGCACATATCTTAGTTAAGGGAGCCACCTTAGGGTTGGCAAGAGACTTGAACCTAGAGTGACTCCCAGGAGCCCAAGGCAAAGTCCCCAGTTAGTCCCTTGGGAAGCCGAGGTTAGGGAACCTGAAATGGCCCTATCCTATAGCAATATTGACGAATATCTTCCATATCACCATAGAACCTTCATCTGGTGATGGATGGAGATAGAGACAAAGACCCACACTGGAGCACTGGACTGAGCTCCCAAGGTCCCAATGAGGAGCAGATGGAGGGAGAACACGAGCAAGGATGTCAGGACCACGAGGGGTGCACCCACCCACGGAGACAGTGGGGCTGATCTATT
>NW_026068272.1:424026-464310 GCF_014885135.2 Alexandromys fortis | reverse complement strand
CAGGGCAGGGAACCCTGACTGCTCTTTGGACTGGAGAGGGAGGGGGAGAGGAGTGGGGGAGGGGAGAAGGGTAGGAGGAGGGGGAGGGAAATGGGAGGCTGGGAGGAGGCGGAAACTTTATTTTTCCTTTTCTCAATAAAAAAGAAAGAAAATTCATTTACTATCTGAAAAAAAAAAGAAAGAAAAACTGAAATCACAGAGTTCTAAGGGAAAGTAAAAGGAAAATGTAGAAAAACAGATTTGGACAAAACACAATGATTCCCTAAAGAAAAGCTCTGGCTCGCTGTTGTACGGTTGTTCCATTTGCACAGAGATGGGAAGAAAGCAAACAAAAAGCATTTAAATAGAGTATTGCCAAGCAGAGGGAAGTGGAGTTGAAGGGACACTATGTGCAAAACACAATGCTTTAATATATCGCTCACATGGCATTCACATTGGTACATTCTGTATTCAGTTGTTATTAATTAGTGGTCAAAACACTAATGTACCAAAAATTCATCTATAAACCATAGCAATGTTTGCATTATGCTGGCATGCTTCCACTATTTACCAATTATGTAGGGACTAATTGGTGTTACTGAAACACGCTCTGTAACAGAACAAAGTGTACTTGCAGGGTTAGCATCTTCTATGAGACAGGACTGAAGACAGGTTCACTGATAATCATTTGAGATATGGTACGTTCTATGATTGTAATTTTAAAAACAAAACACAAACCAACTATCAAAAAAGGGAAATTAAACTGCAAAAAAAGATCAAAGAAAACCAAATGAGAAAATTCACAGTTTGGGACTGCTCTTCAGTTTCCATACGAAAATGCACTGTTGTCAGAATTGCAGTATGTCTCATAGATATTTGGGGTGAATTACTGAGTTCTACACTCTGGGTGGAAGAAAATTAAGAGGGAAAAATGAAGTAAAATAATTTTATGTTACTTTAAATGACATATTTTCTTCAGAGTAGTACTTTGAATAAGTAATAAATTTAACACAAACACTCATTAAATAACTAAATAATACCCAAATTGTTTCTATTCTGTACTTCCTCCAAGCTCAGAAGTCACATTAGTTAACATCCTATCACTACAACAAAAGACATGAGAATGGTGGTGTGTTGGCCAGTTTTATGTCAACTTGGGATGAGCTAGAGTCATTTGAGAAGAAGGAACCTCGACTGAGAAAATGCCCTCACCAGACTGGCATATGTGCAAGCCTTGTGGGGCATTTTCTTGGTTGATGATTGACGTAGAAGAGTGCAGCTCAGTGTGGGCAGTGCCATCCCTGGGCTGGTGGCATCGGGTGCTATAAAAAATAAGAAAGCAAGGGGATCAAGCCATGAAAAGCAAGTCAGTAAGCAGTGTTTCCCCCATTCCTTCTGCATCAGCTCCTACCTTGATTTAATACAATAGTAACATGAAATAAACTCTTTCCTCCCCACATGCTTTTGGTCATGGTGTTTTATCAAAGCAGTAGAAACCCTAACTGAGACAGATAGTTAATAATGGTTGCCAATTTGATAGAAACTAGAAGCATTTAGGAGAGAAACTTCTGGGTACAGATTTTCTGTATTATATTAACTAAGGTGACAATACCCACCCAAAATAATTGTGGGCCACTCTATTCCACGGGCCAGGGTCAAGGACTGAATAAAAAGAAAGGGTATAGTAATATTTATGTTTTATGTATAAAGATCAAAAGGGCAAAGTTAAGCCTCTAGAGGTCAGGCAGTGGTGACACACACCTTTAATCCCAGGAGTTGGGAGACTGAGGCAGATGGATCTCTGTGAGTTCAAGGCCACCCTGGGCTACACAAAATCAATGCTGAAATAAATCCAGGTGGTAATGGCTCACCCCTTTAATCACTATAAATATAAAATACATATCACTATAAAAGGAAGTAGGCACCAGCAGCCATTGCTCTGTGCTTCCAGACTGCAGATGCAAGTGGCCAGCTGCCTCCTGCTCCTGCGGCCACACTTCCTCTGCCACAGTGGGCTGCATCTTCAGACTGTGAGACAAGGCAATTGATTTCAATTCATAATCAATTCCCCCATTGCTTTTGGCCCATAACAAGACAATATATCATGCTAAAAACACATTATAGAATGAAACTACTCACCTCACAAACAAGAAGCAAAATAGAGAAGATGAGGAGGAGACCAGGGTCCACAGTCCCCTCTCAGGATGTGTTTCTAATGACCTAGGGAGCTCCTGCTAGGGCCACCTTTAGGGACTGTACCCCAAACATTCAATACATGGGCCTTCGAAGATATTCAAATTCATATTTATAACAGGAAAGTTGCTAAAAAGCTGCCTTGACATTCCCAATAATCCTGTGTTGCATGTCTAGTATCTTAATTCTGATTACTGTAACAAAATACTATGTAATTAGACAGCAGAAAACCAAGCAGGTTATTTCTTATGATCCCAGCGGCCAGGAGATCCAAGATCAAGGCCACGGCAGAAATGGTTCCAGCACAGAGGGGTCCAGATCGCTTTCAGGGGTCTCTTTCAGAAAGACTAGTAACTCAACCACTCATGCTCATCAAGACACAGCCATTTATTTATTTATGCACAACGTACCAGATACCTTTGTAAAGACATACCCACTTCCATAAGCTAGAAGATGAGCAAACTACTGCCCATGGGCACAATCCAACCCAAGGCCTGCTTTTGAAAATAAAGTTTTATTGGAGCCCAGCCATACTCACTCATTTACATACTGCATGCGACTGCTTTCATACCATGACAGCAGAGTAGTTGTGACAGAAACCATATGGCACATCAGTCTAAAATTTTACTATCGTGCCCTTTAGAGATGGCTGGCCCTCAGCTAGAGGGAATTGTTCTCCAAGCCTCACTTCTCTCTCTAGATTGGAGAGGTGTGACGAGGACAGTGAACGGAAAGTCACAAGTCCCATACTTAATGAAGAAACAGCTGACATTTCCCAGCAGAGTAAATGTTCAGCCCATCTCACTGTTCCTGCATGATTGAGTCCCAAATGCAAATTTTGGCTGAGAGTTAGCAAGGATAAATCAGGCTTGTTACTGGAATAAACAGCATGCTTCTTTCATGGTGCTGTCTTCTGGGTACACATTCCTGTTTTTAGAAAAGTATGTGCCCTCCTATTTGATCAGACAGAAACTATTTCCCTTGAGATAAGAAGATGAGGGCTCCCTGTGAATTCATAATTCTCTTTCAAGGACCAGACAACCGCTTTCTTTAAAGCCAGATTGCACAAGAATGAGTTAAAGCAGTCTTTCGAAAGGCTATGTATTACATGTGACTTTATAGAATAAAAAAAAAAAGTAAAAGGTCTCAGATTCAGAGGCATCATTTAACTATATGACATACAGAAAAAAACTGTAAGGTCTGCCTTTAAGTTTATACACATGTAAACTTTTAGGATGAATGAATGGGGTTGGGAGCTTTGCAATTTGATACTGAGAAATAATAGTAATCAGTAGCACCACCCTAACAAGCTTCTGAATTTTAAAGAAAGGAAATATTTGGGAGAAATTATCCATTTCCTTCCTGGAAATTTGTTAAAGCTAAATGGACTTTCAAGAGTCTGTGAGTTGTAGAGGACAATGCAAGAATTCATGTCTGTCCTCCTAAATCCCAGGGTCATTAAGCAACCTCATTCTCTTCTTCAGGGAGAACAAAGCACACCCCTACATCAATCCTAAGAAAAGGCCAGGAAAATGAGACATTTCAAAGCTCTACCAATTTATTAAAAGCTAATTCTTGACAGCAAGGCACATGTGACCGTCACACATATACTTTCAAACATGCCATCATCTATTTCTCCTAATTATATGAAAGAAATGGATGTTTTCCACTAACATAGCTGTAAACTTTTCAAAGGCAGGCTATCGGTAAGATTGCCACATTCACGTATATGATGAATTTAAACAATTCCTTTAGAGAAAAGCCTTCACTTTAGATAGAACCTATAAAATCTATAGGATGCTGATCTCCAGCCTTCATTGACCTTCACAATTAAGAGGTCTCAGAGGAAAGAGCTGAGGCACTAGGAAACGTAGAAACAGAGAACACGTAAACCGACATGCACAGGGAACAAAGCCCTCGTCCTGGAATAGTATGTCTTTGCTCCTGACTGACTGTAAGGAAACGTCAACACAACAGATAAAGCAAAACTGCCAACAGAAACAGTGTGTTCTTCCTAAAGACTCACTCAATCAAGGATGCTAAAGACAAAAAAAGCTCTGTCTACTTAGGTCCCCAAACAAAAGCCTTCTCTGATTATTCGGCATAGGGGCTATTGTTTCAGTGATGCCCAGTTGCTTTACTTGGGCTCTTCAGTTCCAGCTTCCATCTCATTTCCACAGTTGACTCTGTTAAAATGCTGAGTGAATGTATTCCCTAAGCAGTCAAACGCTCACTAACACCAAGCCTACCCTAACCACTGAGTTCTCCCCATGGGCTCCTGGCTAAGTTAGGTGTGTCTTTAGTCACCAGCTGTTCATTCAACAGCATCTGGCTATTCTCTTCTTCACAGACAGTTTGAAAACTTTAGGTTAGAGTTCTGGGCCCTCTGTCCTTCTACCACACACAGTTCTCAGCTGGACCTTCTAAGCGCAGACTTGGTTTGCTTACTGTTTCAGGCTAATCTCCTCTTTCGAAATGCTTGCTTTGGCTCCATTATCCCTCTTCTCCACACTGACCTCTTAGAGCAGTGGTTCTCAGCCTGTGGGTCACGTCCCTTTCACAGGGGTCATGTATCAGATATCCTGTATATCAGATATTTACATTACAATTCATAACAGTAACAAAATTACAATTATGAAGTAGCAACAAAAATAATTTTATGGTCAGGAGTCACCGCAACATGAGGAACTGTATTAAACAGTTGTATTTAACTGTATCAAACATTAGGAAGGTTGAGAACCACTGTTCTAGGGCCTTTCCTCTTGTTGCCAACTTGAATACCTCTGAGCGTCTGATTATTCTTAAATGAAATAAGCAAATTCTTCAGGGAAAAGTTGAAAGAGAACAGGCTCCTGGGCTTGGAAGAGAACATAAGCAAGGTGGCACCACTGCTCAGAGAGAGTCCTGGCAGGACAGTGGGGAAAGTCGCCTGTTTCCGACTAAAAACTCACATGAAGGAGCCATGAAAACAGCACTACACATGAGAGTAGCCGCTTGGAGCTCCCAACAAGAAGCCACCACTGTTATAGATGGTGCTAGCAGCGACACTCAAGGGGACCAGACACGGGAGGGAATGGGGCCAAAAAAATAAAACCAGAAGCTGCTCCATGCTAACTCAGTATAAGGATGAAGACCACCTTTTTAACGAGCCCTGAAACAACCTCCCAATATCAGGGTGTTAAACTCATCTTTCTGGCATCATTCCTCACTAGTCTTTTTTCAGAAACTCTCTTATAATCTAGATTATTACCTACTCCCCAAACCAAATGTGTCCCCACACTCATACACCAACTGGATAAACTCAACTACACTGAGGTGTCCCTTGCCTCTTCTCAAGCCCCTGGTCCTAAGTTTTCCAACTACTATGCATAACAGCCCCTACGTTTTTCTTATTTTTATTATAATTGTCAACCAATATTAATTTACAGATTAATGGGTTTCTCTGTGCTATTTCCATACCATCACTGCATTTTTAAGTCAACTATATATGTAGGATCCCGATTGGAACTTGGTTATTTCTGGTGAATGTCTATTAGCTGTATGGTCAACTATATTATGAGGTACCTGAGGATGATGAATAATGCTGGAATTTTTAGTGTGTAGAGGTGTTATTCTGAGTCTAAATCAAGACTCAAGTATTCTTCATAGAACACACACCAAAGTCATACCCTACTCATCTGGAAGGTTCCAATGCTGAGCTTATGGGAGCATGGGACACTGTGGGGCTCAGACACTGACTAAAACCCAAGTTCAAAATCCCTCATCTTTGGGTCATTACATCACAGTAAGATCAACCATAATAACAAACTGAACATATGAATCACAGAAAGGGAGAAACAGTTTTCCATTGCCCCTAGGTTATCACAATCCATGGGTCGTGATCAACATGAAGAGATACTCTTGTTTTGGCCTGTCCCAGTTTTTAAAAAATATCTATCTGACTAGTAAAATGGCACAATGGTTGAAGGTGATTGCCAACAAGCCTGACGACCTGAGTTCAATCCCAGGAACCCAGATGTTAGAAGGAGAGAAATGACTTCTACAAGTTGTTCTCTGACCTCCACACATATGCCTTGACATGAACACAAACACACACATGCACACACACATGCATGTACCTATATATACACACACAAAATATATAAATCAGAGCAAAAATACTTATCTTTGCCATCACTTAAAAGGTAGGCATTTTCACATTCAAAAAATGAGAGCCCTGAGCTTCTGGGCTCCTTCTACAAACATCTGCATATCTGGCATGCCAGGCTCTACTGTCATGAGGAAAACAACTCGAGCTGAACAGCAGCTGCCGCGCTAGATGAAGCACAGGCTTGCAGGCTCATGACTGTTCTCACGATGTCCTACTACACGACATTCAGTCAGAGCCACTCTCCCCAGTACCTTCCTGGCCCTGCGAGCATCTGCTGAGCCAGGTTTGACTGAAAGTAGGCTGGTGGCAAATGCCTAACCTAGTAACCACGGTCAGGCTGAGGAAGCTGCTCCTGTATCAACCAGACAATCCCAGCAACAGGGACGCTGCAGCGCTGCCTTCCTATTAGCTAGCTGTTTGAACCACTGTATGCTAGCAATCTGGGCATGCCCTGTAACTCTGCCTGTCTAGAGCTCCCAAACATATCTTGCTAGGCTCACCTTCATTGCTGCTGTCTCTACTTGGCAGAGTGACTGTGCTTTATACTGTGTGCCCTGACTGATCAGACAGCCACAGTGGGTGGCTTCAGAAGAAAGATGACCGCCTCGTCTCCTGAAAGATGAACGATTTGGCTTTTTTCACCAGCAATCATTTTTATGGTGTCAGCATTCAGAGTCTATAGGGGAATAGAATTGCAGTAAACATTCCATTGGGATGAACAGTCTCACTGTGTCAAATAAAATAAAGCAGAAACCAGAAGTTCGTGTACTTCGGTCCCAGGAAACAGATTTGAGCTCTGCTTCCGGCCTGGTCTAGGCTATAACCTGACCATATCCTGTGGAGGGACACTCTGGAACTATGAAGACTGCATGAACAATGTGACATTTTCTTATCCAAGAAAAAGTTGCTGCTGATATTTTTTGCAAGGCTATGTTAATCATATGCACTATGAGCTGGCTAGTATAATGTCAACTTGACATAAACTAGAGTCATCAGAGAAGAGGAAGCCTCACTAGAGAAAATATTTTCAGAAGATTGGGCTATAAGCAGATAAGCCTGTAAAGCATTTTTGTAATTAGTATTTGATGGGGAGGGCCCAACCTATTGTGGGTGGGGCTACCCCTAAGCTGGAGGTCCTGGGTTCTATAAGAAAGCAGAACGAGCAAGCCATGAGGAATAGGTCAGTAAGCAGCACCCTCCATGGGCTCTGCATCAGCTCCTGCCTCCGGGGTCCTGCCCTGCTTGATTTTGAACTTGGCTTCCCTCAACAGATTATATGATTCAGCAAACGGATGCCAAATAAACCCTCTCCCCACAAACTGCTTTAGGCTGAGGTGTCTCACCACAGCAGAAGAGGAACAAGACACACTACCAGCCAGGAAGTAATTGCTACTTCACCTTCCAGTACAACGACATTTGACAGCGTCCAATGTATTCCTATTCAATATAACCACCAATAGGACTTTAGCTTTGGTATAGTCTGTATAAATCTGGCTCATTAATTTAAAAAACCAATTCAAATATTCATACATATCATGTCAACAAACTTCTTTCCTCCCTCAAAAGTATTATATTTGTAGTTTTTGAGTATTTCTTATTCAGATGATAAAAAATTTAGTGGAAAAATTAGAATTTTTTCTCTCAACACAGAGTATGTTTTTTAGGAAAACAGAAGAAAAAAAGACAGCATGTTCTTAGCATATATTGTAAGGTTTAGTATTTCACAGAACAAAGAATAAAGATGGGAATATAGAAGGCAGTCTTCACTCCACCAGAATTGAGAACCGTGTCTTCTAATGATCCCAGATCTCCTATAAAAAAGAGACTGGTCATCCTCGGCTAGCTTGCTGACTGGTTAACTCCTCATGGATGCCAAAATCCTCCTGGTGCTTAGGTTCTCCATAGAAAATGATAGTATTTGCACAGAACCTATGTGCATCCAGCACAGACTTCAAATACCTAGTGCCACGTAAATGTTTTACAAATAATTGCTATATACATCATGAAATAATAACAACCCCCCCAAGCCCCTGCACACATTCAGTGGAGGTGCACTTTTTCACACATATTTCATCGATGCTTGGTTAAACTCCTGGAATCAGACACAGAACCTGAGGCTCTGCATGGTCAACATAATTACATAATTACAAAATGCCCTCTCTTTGCTTAAGTATCGTAGTGAATAATCACACTTGGGCCCTCCCAGCTGTTCTAGGAGACACCAGGTGGGGTATGGAAGTGAGCGCAAGAGGAGCGCACTTGGAAAGGTCAGTCTTCTTGATCTAGAGCCTACGAAGCACAGGGTCAGTTTTGCTGCTGTGTGATGCACTACAGAAGCAGAATCACTTTACATTGCCCCTTTGGTTTCCATGAGTTTGTGCTGAATTTCTATCACCTGGAAATAAAGAGTAGTGACTGGAAAATTATTTTTCTACTGACTGAGTTTTCATATAAGTAATTTATCTATCTAAGTCTTTGACTTAGCTCAACCAAAAGTAAAGTTCAGGACTAGAAGTTAGGCTTCATTTTAAGAATCTTATCCACTTATAAAGTAAAATCAAATCACTGAACATTTATTAAATTGCTCATCCTAACATCAAAGAGTTATTAGTAAGTACACTTGGTATAATTAGTAATAAGAACTTTAAGAATAGATGGTAAGTTACCCAATGCAATGAGGCTCATTGCAGCGAATTAGCAGGGTGTTACAACAAAACCCATGCAATCTCAATATTTATAAGATCTGCTTCACCACCCAACTGCTAGGCAAAGTGAAGTGAACTGCTTTGATCATGACAAAGCATACCCTAACCAAGGAGTTAACTTTATTTTCATACCGACAGGAACAGTTACAGATCTAGAAATTAGGTGGGTATGGTAGTTTGAATAGGTAAGGCCCCCCACAGACTCATGTGCTTGAATGTTTGATCCATAGAGACGGCACTATTAGGAGGTATGGCTCTGTCGGAGTAGGTGTCACCTTGTTGGAGGAAGTGTGTCACTATAGAGGCAGTCTTAGAGGTTTTATATGCTCAGATTAGGTCCACTGTGGAATACAGTTCACTTCCTGTTGCCCATGGATCAAGATGGAGAACTCTCAGCTCTTACTCTAGCAGCATGTCTACCTATATGCTGCTAAGCTTCTCGCCATGATGATGATGGACTAAATCTCTGAAACTGTAAACCAGCCCCAATTAAATGTTTTCCTTTATAAGAGTTGCTGTGGTCATGGTGTCTCTTCACAGAAACAGAAACCCTAACTAAGACAGTGGAGCATATCCAAATACAAGCAACATGTAATGCAAATGTTCTCCAAAGGGCACGGCAAGAGGCTGGAGAGATGGCTCAGTTGGTAAGAGCCCTGGCTGCTCTTGAAGAGGACCCGGGTCTGACTCCTAGCATTCACATGGTAGTTCACACTTATCCCTAACTCCAGTTCCAGGGGATCCAATGCCCTCTTCTGACCTCTATGGGCACCAGGCATATTTTTACATATAAAGTAAAATAAATAAATCTCCTCTTTAAAAGCATAGCCAAATGTCTGAAGGTTGTGATACAACCGATCTTAAAGCCCCCAACATGTACTCTGCACCACAACAGGGACTGGCCTTGTTTGTTTGCTTGCTTGCTGTACATGTGCTTTCATGTCATTGTTTTGCTGTGGTTTGGGTTGCACAAATTTTTCCTGTTTTATTCTTGTTTGACTTTTTTGCCATAAACTAAAGATCCAAAATGACATTAGTGTGGACATGCAGACATTTTATCTATAGCACACAAATTACTTCAGAGTAATTTGAGGACGAAAAACAAAAAGCACTTCACTATTTTGGCTAATAAGTTCCACCTTTCTCTTATCTGGCTGGTAGGCAAACAGAGGCAAAGCACAAGTGAGACTAATCCAAACAGAAAACAGAAATGTGGGCACTTATTCCTGCGGAGGAAAACACTGGCTGTGAGCTGCGCCTTCAGGATATGTGCACAGACAACAGTCACTCAGAAAGCCTCCTCAAAGGACCAGGCCCACATCAGAGCAAATGCACAGTCACTAAGTGGGGATTCACATGATTATAGGAATAACGGACCATATATACTGCTGGATTTGGTTCTAAAGGAGCTGACAGGGAGTTTTAGCTGCAAAAACTGAAGGAGGACACCGCAGTATACACAGGTTCCCAAGGAGACTTCCTGCTATAACAAGAGAGCATAATGATTGCTGGAACCAAATTAATTATACACAGTAATCATGGATCTAATAGGTCCAGGCCCGACCAAAGGTTCTAGAGAGACTGACAAACCACTGACCTCCAGTTTCATTTGAACTTCACAACTAGATACTAAGAGAAAACTAGTCCACTGAGAACTAAAAAGTTTATCTTCCACCAAAGAAAAATCCCATATTTATTTAGAGGAAAATAAAATAATTTTCCCCTCATAGAGAGAATGAGTACTTAGGTGTGGCATCATACACATTTAATCTCAGGACTTTGGAATCAGAGGCAGGTAGATTTCTCTTGAGTTCAAAGCAAGTCTGATCTATACATATTGATTGCCAGGGCAGCTAGTATTATGCAATGAAACCCTGTCTCAAAAATCAGAAAAGATTTTTGTGGTGTAGCTTCTGATACTACCAGGAGACAAAATGTCATGAGGCTTCAAAACTACACAAAGAACTATAGGCAACTGAGGAAAGTTGGGAACAAGAAAGATGGCCTTCTCCAGAGAAGAGGGCATCAACTGACGGTCAGCCCTGAAAACATGCATACAAGTACTATTATATGGATCAAACGGGTTATATTTGGGAATATATATATATATATGTTTATACATATATGCATACAATAACAATTTTCTTAAAGGCAGTAAATTTGAAGGAGAGTGGGGAGGGGTAGATGACAGGGTGTGGAGGAAGAAATGGGAACGGGAAATATTGTAATCACGTTATAATCGCAAAAAGAAAAAAGGAAATAAAATGTTACAAAGAAAAAACAAACAAAAAGTTTCCTAGTTGTTTGTTTTCTTATTTGTGACAGTCTCAGTATACAGCCTTTGGCTGTCCAGGAGCTCACTATATAGACCAGGCTGACGTGAACTCATAGGGATCTGCCTGTCTCTGCCACCTACTCTAGGATTACAGTCGCGTGTCACCACCGCCTAGCCTTCCCAGTCTCTTTATTGTTCCAGCTGATATGCTTCCAGCCATTCTCAAGGGTCCTGGCTGATGTTCCTGATTTCTATAATGTGTGGGGAGACTTGTACATGGGTTTTGTTTCTCCCCTCAACAGTTATAAATACGATCCACTCTCTAAACAACATCAAATGAAGAAGGTGGACATTTCCTAAGATGAAACTGAGTGGAGGGCAGTCAGCCAAATCCTCATTGGAGCTGAACCGGGGCCTCTGGCTCGGTGTTTCCTTCTCAGAACCTGTTCTTTGATCTGTGTGGCTCCTTTCACTAGTCACAAACTAGTCCTTTGGAGCCCACCCCATCTCTGCGGGGCATGCACCCCTTCCCAAATAGTAGTTCCCAAGGCGTCTATCACATTTTAGGGAACACCATATATACTGATGAATCTCTGGAACAGCCCCAACTTGGAAGGTGCCTGAGTTCAACTGTGGACATAAAGAAGATGAAATGCCCTTTTGTGAACATGTTCAATATGCAGGATGCCTTGGACAAGTTCTATGAGTCTTTCATCCCAGTAAGATTACTAGGTGAAATGATTTTCCTGAGTGTAATTTATTTATACTACTACTACATAACCACCTTGCAAAGAAAAAAAAAACCCTCATACATAAACAACTTTTAAGGTTAGTGCTTTAGTGACAGAAACAGAATTCCTGCAATAAGCATCAAAACTCATCATTAGAACAAAAAGTGAACAAACCAGTTATACAAATATTGAGCTAAATAATTAAAGTTTGATTTGTATTCTCTTACTGATAATTGTATATTTTTACCTTGAGAAGGTATGTGGGAATGTTGCTGAAATCTACTGGTAACTTCAATAGGAAACGAGCTGAAAATTCACCAGTCTGCAGGGGGAAAAAAAGATTAAAATATAAAACAAGATGAGAAGTAACAATTACAACCAAGAAAAAAAAATCTCAACTATTTCAATATGCAGACAACAGCAATTAGGGTTTCCTAACATAGGGCAGAAAAGTAAGGTGGGAAAGTAAAGGATGATTAAAAAGAATTCTTGAACTATTAAAAGAGCACAGTTTCAATGTCAGAAGTCTGCATTTTATTGCATGATAAAATTTTAAAGTAGTATTGCATTTTTTAAAACTGTGAAAAGAATACACGAATTAATATAATTTTTCAAAAGCCTGAAACAGGAAGAGACCAACCCAGCCCTTAGACTCATTGCTTTACTAAGCACACATACCACCTCACTGATTCCATAACTTATCATCATGTATGCAGATAGCCGTTATAGCTGTTACATATGGAAGTCCATACAAAGACAAAACCCACTCAAGTAAAGCAATACATCAATGTAAATCCAGATAAGTTTGCAAACTTTGGAAAGTTCATTAGTATTATTATCAACTAATGATTTCCGTACTTTCCTCTATAATCCACATGAGAAAGATACATAGAATTAGAAATTTAAAACACTTAATCTACAAATAATAACTCTAATTAATTAATTAATTCCTGTGTGTGTGTGTGTGTGTGTGTGTGTGTGTGTGTGTGTGTGTGTGTGTTTTGCCAGGGCCTCATGCCCTGGTTAAAAAAAAAAAAAAAAAGGTAAGTCCTTTTTCTTTCTTTTTTTCTATTGTTTTTTATTGTGCTATACATTTTTCTCCACTCCACTCCCTTCCTTTCATCTCCCCTTCTACTATCTCCCATGACCCCACACTTCCAATTTACTCAGATCTTGTCTTTTTCTACTTTGACCGAGGGGTTCCAAGGACCTATGCAAAGGCAACAAAGCTGCTGGCTAAGCTGGTAGGGTCCTGAGTCTTCCGCCCTCTCTCACTGCGAGCATACAGCGTGGTTTGGGATTTTGACACAATGAATTCCAATACAACATGTTTGACACAACAAACAACAACAAAACCACAGATGATCTGAAACGGCTTCAGAGAATGGCGCTTGCTCTAGCCATTCACTTGGATTAGAAACACAGATTAATGCACCTTTCATCTCTCATCAGAGAAGCTTGTATTTATAAAAATGGTAAGTAACAAGAGACCCACAACTGGTCAAGGTACAGAGAATAAAAGATTTTTAGAATACCCATCCCTAAACAGGACATCTATATCATAATCCCTTCCTCCTAGGTTCATAGATCATTTCAGAAGAGACAGAAGGAGTATAAAAAGCTGAGTGGTAAATGATTACATAGAAACAGTGTCTTCCGGATACACCAGAGCAGTGGCACATATGAATTTATAGTGGCTGTAACAGCAAGCACAAGACCTGCGCAAGCTAAAGCCAAACCAAAGCCCAGTATGGAGAGAGGAGGTGGGCATGAAGTTCCACATTTAGTCGAGCAGCTATTGGCAACTTAAAGCTACTAAAAGAGCTACTGGAAGAGGAATAAATGTAGTTTTCTTTAAATGTAGCTCCTGGTAAGTCTATCATCCTCCAGTAGAAGGTTACACATCCTAGAACATATGAGTAACATAAGCTAGATTTAATTTGTGGGAGGAAAAAAAAAAGAACCACAAAACTAGGTGGGTAGGAAAGCGGGGGGCAAATCTGAGAGGAGCAGGAAAAAAGGTGAATGTGATCAAAACATTATATTAATGTAATCTACTAAGGAGATATACAGTATTGTAACCTACTAAGAATATATACATTAGTGCAATCTGCTAAGGAGATATACATTAGTGCAATCTACTAAGGATATATATTAGTACAATCTACTAAAAAGATATACATTAGTGCAATCTACTAAGGATATATACATTAGTGTAATCTACTAAGCATATCTATATTAGTATAATTTACTAAAGATATATACACTAGTATAATCAACTAAGGATATATACATTACTGTAATCTACTAAGGAGATATATATTAGTATAATCTACTAAGGAGATATACATTAGTATAATCTACTAAGAAGATATACATTAGTGTAATCTACTAAGGAGATACACATTAGTATAATCTACTAAGGAGATATACATTAGTATAACATATTAAGCTCTCAAAGAACAGATATAAAAAAGAACATTTCTCTATCCTTTCACACTGTCATTACCTCAGAGCTCCCAATATCTTTACTGCCTACCAATCCTTCAAAAATGCAACCACATAAACTCGTATGATTATAGCTTTAAGCACAGAAAACACCCACAAGTAATTTTTAGGGACAAAAGGATGAGCCCCACACAAGCCAAGCACACCTTTACAGATGGTTCCTCCATTCTATAAGCAACTAACAACTGGCTTCAGGCTTTTGACCCTCATAAAACTGTGACTTTAAACTTTAGGAATGGAGACAGAAATGCAAACCTTACTCAGAATGTAACAGTGCTAACACTGTCCAGCTCAGCGCTCTCCTTACCACTTAAGATACCTAACTTGCCTCAGTCTCTGGCTAACGATGGAGCATTTCTCCACTATTACAAGGCCAATCTTGTGGACGGAAAGAGGAGAAATGGGGAGTACCCCAAGGCAAACCTGAGGTAAACAAGAGAGACAAAACCCTGTACACCAGGAATGCTAAAGATGAAATGCAAGCCTGATTCTGAAAGTTAAGCAGCTACACATGGCCCAACACTAGGGTGCAGGCTTAAGGGCCACACCGTATTCTGCTGAAGGAAGGGTGATGAGATCCCAGCATAGTTTCCTTTCTGCTGCAGCCTAAGACTTCCAGTGTTTAGCTCCTAGAAAACTCTAAAGCTAATACGCCCTATTTAACTGTGGTTCTTTGGATCAAGACATACTAGAATTGTCATGGAGGAGATACTTTGAAAGAATTAAAGCTAACACCTAACTCTACAGTGTTAAATGGGATTTTATAAGAAGGCTACAAGCCCATTGGGTTACTAAGAATGTAGAAAGAAAACAGAAAACAATCCCCAGTACTATGCACAGTGCTCAGCCAAGAACCCATGCTCCTAACTGACCCTATTCTCTTTCCCCTGTAAAATCAGGCTCCCTCTCTGCTCTCGCCTATCAGCAAGCAAGCATCATCTGAAAGGATCCCTTCTTGTACCTCACTCCCTTGGGAAGCTCACATCTTATTCTTTGTTCCATGTTACAAAATCCTCCTGGAGAGGGTCTATCTGAGCTCTGTATTTCCTCTCTTGTCATTCTCTCTAGTAAACCCTTCTTCCCCCATCACTCCACCAAAATAGCTCCTGAAAGGTCATCAATGACCTCCTCGTTGCCGAACCCCATAGTCATTTCTGGCTTCGTCTCAGTGTCCAGTTAGCCCAACTCTAGCAGGGCTGAAACAATGGAGCATGCATGGGCTTAACTCCAAGATCTCTTAGCTTGGTCACACCCACCAGGAGATTTCATACAAGCTCACGACCTTAAATAATATTTATATACCAATGGCTTCCAAATGCCCTTGCTCCTCTCCAGACATTCTTCTAATTCAAATTTATTTTCCAATACCAATAAAAATTACCGATTTTGTATTCTTTCCTTGATATTTATTCTTCATTGCAATAAACAGAAATTCTACTATCCTTTCAGACCAAAAAAAAAAAAAAAAAAACAAAAACAAAAACAAAAATCCACCATCACCAGACTTCTAGTTTTCTCTCTTGCCTCACAGTCAGTGGGAACACACGCTACTGATAGCGTGCAGCCACTTCTCACGTCCTCTGGCACCTGCTACCGCCTGGAGGGAGCTATGTGACCTCTAGACTAGACACTGCCATTGTCCCTGATTGTCTCATCTCTTTTCAGCTGCAGGTCATTTTCTTCCCAACACGTGGACAGATCGTGACGCTTCTTGTTTGAAATCCTCAGACTGTGGAGATGGACTCCTTTACAGAGGAAGGTGACAAGGGAACATCTGAGCTGGACAGCCAAGTGTCCTGAAGAGCAACAGTGGACGGCTGTGCACAGGGAAGAGCAAGATATTGAGGACTGCAGGGACACATATGCAGGAGACTGACTCATGGTCCACAGAAACTCTCCTCCATGCTGAGAACCATGTCTAACTCCACGGAAGCCATAAATAACAAAAGTGACCACTGTGATCATGAGGAATACTTAAGTCATTTGGGGACAGGAGTTTAAAGGAGCCATGGGATTCCTAGAAACTGGGAAAGTTGGAGAAATGATAAATCAGATTCAACCTCTTTAGTCTTCCTCTACAAAGACAAACTACCTAGTAATAAACAAACATTTATCAGCTAGTCTCTAGTTAAAATGGTAATTTTGAAGTCTTTCATTTGTTAAATCTGGTGGCTTATGTGTATGTATGTATCTGTATACACACATATGTATTTTAAAAAGCAATAGAAAAAATAAAATGTGGGATTTAAAAAATTATAAGAACTCTTGCCCATATAAGGTAACAAAAAATAATTACATATTGAGCATTTGGACTCGAGTGAACTACAAGCTATTTTCGTCCACATACTACATTTTAGCTTTTTGCCCTCCTAGTTTATACAATATATTTTTATTCTACTATTTTAGACCAAACTAAAAAAAAATAGAAAAAGAAAAAAAACCTCTCCAGTGGTCCCTACTTTATCCTTTCCCAAACTGCTGCTCTTAGATTTGACATGCATGTGTGTTTGTTGGCAAGGGCTGACTGACACACTAGAGGCACAATATGAATTTGAGTTTATCTGCAATGGGCTAAGATATGAAACAAAGTCAGCATGAAAGAGACTCATGATAGGAAGGGAATTTGTTCTACTGGGGAAAAAAAAGTTATTTATGATCTCCAGCTTCCAAGCCTACCATACCTTCTTTCTAAAAAACATTTTATCAGCACATATTAATTATACAAGCTAATGGGTTTCATTGTGACATTTAAAAATATGGAATGCTCCATGAATTCACATGCCATCCTTGCATAGGAGCCATGCTCATCTTCTCTCTAGTTCCAGTTTAGTAGATACGCACAGGCCCCACGTTCATCCCCAGAACTACAGAAACATGGCTAGCACAGGAAGCTCAGCACTTATATCTAAAGCACTGGAATTCTAGGAACAAAGGCTCAAGAATCCTGTTGCTAGCTGACACCGACTCTCCTGTGATCTGTAAACAGCCCTTCCTTTGCGAAACTGAGCGAACGGCAGTCTGAAGCATGTCTTTGTGTAACTGAAATTACAGGCACACAATGAATAGAAAAACTCAACTGTGCATGTGCAAACACACACTCATATTCACACACACAATCATTGCTCAACCATATACGATGACTTCTCTATATCTGATTTGCGGTCGCTGTTGTATCATCAGAGATAACTTCTACAGCATGCCTTCCTGGAAGCTGTAAATGAGACATTTAGATGCAGCCAAGTGAATAGAATAGCTTGAATTTTTTCCATCAGTCCCTGGTTAGACCTCCTCTTGGATAGACATAGAAAATTGCCTGACCTATGACTGAAAATGTTAGTCTTCCTGCCAACTGCCTTAATGACACTGTCCCCAGCATCAGCCATGAATATGTGTGTCCTCCTCTTAAGTGAGAAGATGCAGGCAAGGGCTCCAGCCAACAAGACTCGAGCTTCTCTCCTTCGTGGCATCTGTCCCATGTTCCCGTGTCTTTGGGAAGTGACAGGTAGACATCTTGTGCTAACCAGAGTCCAATCAGGTCGTTCTGCCTCAGGGAATCCTCCTTCCTTCTTAGGAACTGTTTCCTTATCCACAAATAAGCTTTCATCTGAGATTGACTGGTGCCACTCAGAGAAGTAAAGGCCAAGAACTGGGAAAAGGTGACTCTAACTTCATCTGTGACAATGTGCTGGGGTGATTCTTAAGACTGCCAAACAACTAGTCTGAGGGTTGCGGACACTGCTCTTTGGAAACAATACAAATACACAATATAAGTTTAAAAAAAGATAGTCAAGGTTAGACTTATTAGACTATCAAACTCTAAAAGATATTTTTTTTTTTTTTTTTTTTTTTTTTTTTTTTCCGAGACAGGGTTTCTCTGTGGTTTTTGGAGCCTGTCCTGGAACTATCTCTTGTAGACCAGGCTGGTCTCGAACTCACAGAGATCCGCCTGCCTCTGCCGGCGTGCGCCACCACCACCCGGCAAAGATATTCTTAAGATGTATTACTGACCCCCAAACTGTGTTCAATAGACATAACTCATTTATATATGTTTTACAGCAAGAGGAACAGCAGCTAAGAGTGGAGCTGTGACCGTAAAGAAGAGCGGGACTCAACCTCAAGGCAGTGTGTGCATCAAGCTCCACGTTCTCAGGACAGAAACACGTGCCTTGTGTGACTTCATTCAGGTCTCAAGTAAATTACTGAACAGGACACGTTTGAAGGAAAAGCCTCGTGATAGTCCTCAAGATGCTGGAGGGCGTGAAGACGTGGATCCCAGAGCAAACTCACTCCTTAGACCAGCTGACATGGAAATTTCTAGTTTAACAAGATACCATGCCTTGATATAAAAGGTGAAGATACCCACATCCATCAGTCTTTGTCCTTCTCATTCATGTGTACACATATGCACATGCATCCCTACATACATACCACATATACAAAGGAAAAGTCCTAAGGGAGAGGAGAAAGGAGACCAATTCATCTGTAAAATCCCATGATTTGACGTGAGAAATCCCATGATTTCTCAGAGACCATGTCTGCGAATGGAGGCCTGCCGGCTCTACCCTGAAGCTTCCTCCAGGCACACTGCTGTAGATTCCTTCATCTTGAGCAGACAGACCATTCTCACTGCTGACCCCCGGTACTCCAGGGACCATGGCTAGGTTGTCTTACGCGCCCAAGATCACAGTGCATTTATAGTATTAGTAACAAGCTAATCCAGTTCTTGATTTAACACATGTTGGCTCAAAATTGAGCTCTTTTCTATCTTGCAGAGTCCATGTTAATCTTCCAGCCCTGGGTTGGCAGAGACTGCGGGAGCAGGCTGTCCTTCAGTGTATCCCTGAGACACGGCACCGAGCTCTCATTTGTCCACCCCTCAAGGCTCACCTGCATACCCGAGCTCTTCGTTGCTTGCTTGAAGGCTAACTCCTGTCCAGATACATGTCTTTCTATATTCTCACTCCTCTAAATCACTAGGCCTTGATACTGTAGCCTGCATTAACTCCTTCTGCCTAGTAGTAAGTAGTCTTTGTGGCTTTACTCACCATAATACAAGTGACTGACAGAGAAGATCAGAGTCACTCCAACATCAGAGTAAAGGGGTTGAACACAGTGCTAGCATGTCATCAGTAAATCGGTGACATCAGCCAGGAAGATTCTGAAAATCCATCAACACCATCTGCTTTAAATGGATCTACACTTCTACACTCAGCTGAAGGAAAGTCAAGAAATGGGAAAAATCCTGAAACTGTAAAAGGTGCTATAAAACTGCAGTACATTTCACTTCAGACTGCATATTCAAAGGAAGAGAGCTAGAGGAAGGGAGCTCAGGGACACACAGCTGGCCTTGCAAGTATAAGGATCTAAAGTCAAGCCTCAGAACCAAGGTTAAAAAAACAAAAGGCATGTGGGTGTATGTTTGTAATCCCACTGCTGGAAGGCAGAGGCAAACATATCCCAGGAGCTCACCAGGCAGCTGGTGAATGCCTCAAAAAAAAAAAAAAAAAAAAGTGGATAGCACCTAAAAACATGTAAATCTGTCCTCTGGCCTCCACATGCACACACACTCACACACACACACACAGCAAGACACATTCAACTGCATGTGTACGCACACAGAGAAGCATGCACACACATACAGACTCACATATACACACATACAGACTCACATATACACACATGAACACATACAAGCATACACAGAAGCATGCACACACAGACTCACATATACACACACACATGAACACATACACACATACACAGAAGCATGCACACACATACAGACTCGCATACACACATATATGCACACAGACACAGAAACATACAAAAGGTGAGAAACAAAATCATAGAAATTATAACTGAACAGTAATTCCCACTTTAAAATGAGCCTCACACTATTAAGGACAACACAGACTCACCAAGAAGTCAAGATGGATTAAACTTAGCATCCTTTTCTTATAGGACAATTAAGTGAATTTTTTTATTAAAAAAAACTTTGAACTGTTAAGTATGTTCAAACAGGTAGATTTGTTTGAAATTTTTAAAAATGCATTGCTCATTTGTATGACTTTGGAAATCACATCCCTTAGGAAAAAGTCAAAGACTCCAAGGGTGAGCATATTGAACTTAAGAAAAGAAAGGCTTGATGAAAACTAATAAAATTAGCAAGAGAAGAACACATAAATGTTCCATGTGTCACTAGGATTCACTCACTCGTCCTTTCAGCAAGCATGCGCAGAACACCAGTGATGCAGCAGGCACTGTTCCCGGTGTGAGCTATGTCCATCCCTGCCCTGAAACTTGGCATGCCAATAGGGAAAAACAAACAAGCGTTAAGCACGGCAGCCTTCCCAAGGTGGTACACAGCCATCCTGGAGTTCACACTTACATGTGTGGGGGCTGGAACTAACAGACAATAAGAAGTGATGGGCATCATCCAAGACTGGGTTATAAGAGACCAGTGTCTTGCTTATACATTCTCCATCTCTCTGTTTGCTTGCTGTGGTTAGGTCCCCTGCCAGCTTAGGAGACCCACCTTGGAGAAGCCCTGTAGAGGAAGAGGCAGGTTCCAGGCACCAGCTAGCACCAATTAAGGCCCTCAGATCAGCAGCCCACAGAGAACAGCACCATCCCATCAGCCACACAAATGGGCTTACAATGAAACCCCTTCCAGTGGAGCACTGAGGAGACTAAAATGGCCAACACTTCATGGTAACCTAGGAGGGGCCCGGGGTGCAGCTCTATCCAGATGCCTAACAAACAAAGCTATGACAGAAAACATATTCAGACACTAAGTGCTGGAGTGAATATCTCACACAATAACATATAAATGATCTATATAAAAGATGCCTTTTTAAAAAAAGAGCAGAATAGGCCTGGCGGTGGTGGTACACACCTTTAATCCCAGCACTTAGGAGGCAGAGGCAGGCAGATCTCTGTGAATTTAAGAACAGCCTGGTCTATGGAGTTAGTTCCAGGAAAAACTCTTGAGCTACATGGAGAAACCCTGTCTTGAAAAAAAAAAAAAAGAAAAGAAAAAGAGTAGAACAGGGAAGAGAAACAAAAGTGAATTTTAAGAACAAGTATAATAAAGCTTACATATAAATGTTTACAACAGCACAATTCATATATGTCAAAAGGTTAAAAAAAAAACACTGAAATGTCATGAATTAGTGAATAGAAAAGCAAAATGCAGTATGCCTGTCCAGTGAAATCTTATTCAGCCATAGAAGAAAATGAGTGTGGGTGCATGCACAGCATAGTCAGATCTGAAATACATCCTGCTAAGTGAATGCACCCAGTCACAAAACATTAGGGACGTGCCACGGCCATCTGAAGGGTTCAGAAACAGAAAGAAATGTAGAGGTTTCCTAGGCTACCACTGGGGAAAGACCAAAGGCAACTGAACATGAAGGACCTTACTGGAGGGTGACAGAAGATCATGATGGGGGCTGTGGAAATCAGTCAAATGACTGATAATCATAGGTTTATACAATTAAATGTGCAAACTTTATGAAACCTATCTCAAAAAATAATTTTAAAAAATGAGGCAGGCAGGGCATCATTGAAAATACGTTGTTAGCAGAAATCTAAAGTAGGAAGGGTGTTCACTATTCCCAGGGAAAAACAGACACAGAAACTTATGCAAAGTGCCATGGGAAGGAGCATGCTTGATATGCCTGCATGGTGCAGAGGTGTAGTGTGGCTGGAGCCCGGGATGAGGAAGGAGAAGAGGAAGTGAGCAGATCCAGAAGGAAGGAGGCATCACAGCATCCAGAGTGCATGAGATCCCTGGGGAGATGGACTGCAGCGGGGTATATGAAGCTTCTGGGAATAGAAGGGTTAGAATCTGCTTTGCATCTCAAAATAATCACACAATGCAACAAAATTATAAGCAGCAACTAGAGCTGGCCGTGGTGGCGACCCCTGTGATCCCAACACTCAGGAAGGAGAGATGAAAGGACTCTGAGCCTAAAGCAGACTGGACTGTGCAGCAAGTTCTAGGTAACTCAGAGCTATATAATGAGAGCTCGTCTTTAAGGAAAGGATTGTGAACAAGGGCTTAGGGGCACTGATTAAGGAAGCATTTCCGCCGGATGGTGGTGTCACACACCTTTAATCCCAGCACTCGGAAGGCTCCAAAGTTACACAGAGAAACCCTGCCTTGAAAAACCAAAAGCAACCCAAAAAGAAGAAGGAGGAGGAGGAGCATTTTCCTGGATGAAAAAAATTACTCAGCGATAGTCATTTATTCCTGCTAAAAGGCAAATGCAGAATATTCTATACTAGTGCATGTTATATAACGCTTAACAAATTTATTAAAAAAAAAAAACAGAAGGGTTGGGGGCACATGAAGGCTCCATAACCTGCTGCATCCAGAGCAGCTGACCCCTCTTATATGACTGAGGCAGTGAAGGTCACTCCCTGAGCAGAAGGTGGAATTTGTCAGTGTCTTAAACTGTGACCTGCTTGCCAACCACATCAGGCCCTGCATGGGGTGTAGAGCATAGGCGGTCCTCTCCCTCTCTTCCTGCCTTCTGACATAGGAGCCTGGGGATGTAGCCAAATCTTACACACTTCTACAATATTCTTTACAAATGATAAGCCTGATCAAGTTCTCTTATGAGAAAGCGCACAG
Organism: Alexandromys fortis; assembly: GCF_014885135.2. Taxonomy (NCBI): domain Eukaryota; kingdom Metazoa; phylum Chordata; class Mammalia; order Rodentia; family Cricetidae; genus Alexandromys; species Alexandromys fortis. The sequence goes on along the minus strand of NW_026068272.1, from coordinate 441,131 downwards.
GTGACCTAAGCCATGTATCTGAGGAAAGAGTTAAGAGCTCAATCCACACGAACATTCTAAAGATCGTCTTTAATTTCATCACAAAGTTAATGTCCCCTATCTCTCAGCACTTACCCAGTTGTTTTTCTTCCCAGCATAAATTTCCATGTTCTCTCCATACTGAGGCTCTTCCAGGAGTGTCTGGTACTCAAACATGAGGCGTGAGCTCTCGCGGAGGCGGCTGCATTGAAACTGGTGGTACTGCTGCACCAGCTCCTTCACCACGAGCAGGAGGCACTCAGGGTTTGAAGGGTTCCAGGAGGCGAGGTTCTGAGGAGTCAGAAATGAGGACCAGTAAGAAACAATTTCATACAAATCCCTTGTCACAACTGCACATCAAAGCAGAGGAAGGGAGCAATAAAAGCCTTCGAGCAAGACTATTCCTGATGGGCTGGGCACTCAGGAATAATGAAGAAAAAAACAGGTCATGCCAACGTAAGAACTGAAATCACCTAAAAGACTGATTTTGACCCTGAAACACTGAATTTGTTTTCTATTCTTTTATGTTCTTTGTTCCTAACAGGAAGCATGTAATTCAACATTCTATGCAAAAGTAATTTAATTCCACATCCACAGACCACCTGCATCCGTAACCCCAGATGTAAACAAATGCTCTGCAAACAACAGCATTTCACAGAAATAGAAACATAATAGTATGGGCTGATCTGGAAAAGGACAGGAAAGGAGAAGACACAAGGGGAAATACATCTAGGAAATGCAAGATTGGGGGGGGGGGGCAGAGGACTAGTAAGATCATTCATTCTTTCCACAGTAAGTGCTGAGTCTCCCGTTGTGCTGCAGCCACTGGTCTAGACAGTGAAGAAAGCAAGTCCTTTGTCAAACTGAGACCGTATAGCAGTGAGGACTATAGCAGCTACCTGAAAACCTAGACACCTGAAGTCATGGCCTTCCTCAACTAATACTGAAGTTTCAAGGGTGACCACCAATGTTTCTACAGAGTAAGTGCAAACATCAGCACAATAAAAGGGGACATGGTAGCATCTTCACATGTCCTGAAAATAGTCTGATGCCACAGATTTCTGAAGGGTCCCCAGGGATCTGCAGACCCACTGTAGAACCATCACTCTACAATACATTCCTTTAAATACAACTTAAGCGTAGTCGCTAGCTAAAGAAAACAAACATCAAAGTCAATGCCCTTGGTATCCATGGTTTCAACATTCATAGATTCAACCAACCACAGATTAAACTCATTTAGAAAACAATACACTTGTACTGAACTAATATTTTTCCTTGTCCATTATTCTCTAAGCAAAAGAATGACTATTTATGCAGTATTTATATGACAGGCGTCCTAAGCAAGCCATAGATGATGTGCACATATTACTACAAATACCATCGCATGTTATAGAAAGAACTGAGCAGCTGCAAGTCTTGGGATCCATGGCATCTCCTGGAACTGATCTCCCACATATACTCAGGAACAGTGGTACTCTGCTCTGTTGAGTAGACTAACCTGACAGTGGGGAAGGAACGAGGCATTCCTTTAATTGATAGAAGGGATGGGGCTAAGCAGACACTCACGAAAAGAGGAAGAGGAAATGCTTCCGCATCCTACAATAAAGTAGCCATGGCGATATAAAAGTGATTTGGTCAGAAGAACACAGAGTCCTGCATGGCAAAGCTCTTGACCTTGACAGCCTGAGATTCCTCTGAGCTATTCAAAGTCTCATTAAAAATACTGACAGAATGTACGAACACAGACCAGAACTGAAAATGGACCACTACATAGCTTGCTATGTGTTTCCTTCAGAGATCATTCAACGCACAAATAGGAAAGAAAATGACATTCTGCTTTCTGGAGAAGTCATGTATGCCTTCCCAAGCTGCCTATTGTCCTAAAGCAAAAGGAAAAGGTTTTAGTCACCTCGATTTCTACTTTATAAACTTTTCCATTTTTCTTCAGGGTTTAGAAAGCTGCATGCCCATACCCACACAATAAGATAAATTATAAAATATTATTACCTGGAAAACATCTGAGTAATTTGAATTTATTTCAAGTCATTTATTCTAATTCTTAAATTCACAGTACAGGCATGCCAACCAACACCTCCTTCCTGTTAAAAGGCGGCCTCCCAGTACCTGGAAATGCCTCTGACCTTGACCATTCAGACACACTTCACTGGAAACCATGCCCACCAGTGCAGGTTTAGACATACTAAGCTAGGTACAGATTTGTCTCCTATGGCTACATGACCACCTTGTTAAATAAGCCATGCTGGGATCACGTTATCTGGGGGAAGGGGATAGAAAATATAAAAGGTTTTAGTCACTCCCTAAGACTGAGTCTCCTGAAGACTAAGACATATTTTAAAAACCATGTCTAGAATACAGGACGCTCTGCTTTCTAATTCTCATGAGTAGTAAATACAGCAGAATGCACAAACTTCGGTCGGGGAGGAGGCAGTGGTATACATTTTCTGGACTCTACAGAAAAGGAAGATCTAGCTGTGTCTCCATTCACAAAGTTCGCTCTACTTTATTTTTGCTAGTGAACCAAGGAAGACATCTGAAATGAAGATGGCGACAAACCACAGGCACGGGTCACACATGTACTAACAAGAAAGAACACTACGATGGATCCTAAAATGAAGAACACAAAATACATCTGAAGAAAATGATCAACTCTAGTCAAAGAAGACAGCAAAGAGTTGGGAAGAACTTAATTTGCCCTCACGAATGCCTGTGACACAGTTGGGACTGGGAAGGGGTGGAGTGCGGGGCTGTTCTTTTCAGAGACTGCTGAGCTGGTGGGGTTGGGTTCTGCCGATAGTCAAGAACAGAGAGCACCTGAGACTATATCAAATGGAAAGCTGCACCTCCCTCAGTGGGGATACTAAATTATTCATGGAGCAGAGTCAGTCATTTCATGGGGATGGTAATTCTCTGCCCCTGCTCTGGCTACCCTGTCCAGCTGCTTCAATTCCAAGGCTCACAGAATACTTTGGGAATGTTAGTGCCACATGCTGTTGCGACAGGTCATGGCCTCAGTGGACTTTGGAAATGACCAATGACATTTTCATTTCTAAGGGACGAGGAACTGAACAAGCAGGAATTGTTTAAATGTCCGTTTGCGGGAACATACACATGATAACAAGAGAACTACATCTGCTATTGGCTTATCCACCACAAGACTACATCACAGGTTAGCAATGAAAACCTCTATTATACCTTAACATACAAATATAAATATATCAATACAAACAAGTCTAATTGTCTTTAGATATATTTTCATAATTCCTTGAAATGCAACAAGTTCCTACTTTCTTTTAGCTAACACAAGATGGATATGGTGCGGATGACAGGAGGGGCAATGAGAAAGAAGCTTCAGGTCTACACAGCATCTCTAATCCCTGTTCACATAAAAGCTCTCGAAATAGTCACACAGTCCTGCAGCTGGCAAACAAACGAACAAACACAGATCGCAATACTGGAATCCCATCCCAGGCTGGGGGCAGTGCTAACGGACAGTTACTATTTGGGGTCTTTGTTCCAAAGAAGATTCAAGCACTAAGAACAAAATGAAGCACTTGGAAGGGAAGAAGGACTGTGTACTCCTGTAGCACACTCACAATGGAAGACATTGGCCAGGCCAGCAATTAAACAGGGCAGTGGTTGCAGGCATCTAGTGGCTTTATTTTCAAATATTCGAATAACTTTCTTGTAGGCAGCACTTAATGCATCAGAGGTTCAAGACTGTTGTGATATTTGAAGTTGTTAGTTAATAGTCTTTCAAAGCCCAGTGGAGTTGATTAGAGAAATATACAAATCTCTAAGATCTAAACAAATAGCTAAGTAGACACCAATAAAAAGTCATTTGAGGGATTAATGTGCAATAACAAAAGCAGTCTAAGAATAGAGGGTAGTTAGGCCTGAACACTCACTTGAAAAGAATGGCTACAGGTAAATGGAATGTATACTGAGAGAAGAAGGTGGCTCATGACCTGTGTTCAGTGGCCACTCCCAGCCATGACCAGAGTGCAAAGGAAGCACCCGGATTGTCTAAACCCGCAGCCCAGAGCTCTCGGAGGTTCTGATCTGCTTCTTAACCAAGAACTGACCTCTCCAAGTCTGTGTTTGAGGCCCCTTCTAAAAGGGATGTGTTCATTTTTCATTTTATTATCTTTTGTGTATAAGTGGTTTGCTTACATGTGTTTTAGGCTTCATGGGGGTGTCTGACACCTATAGAAGTCAGACAAGGGCACGGATCCCCTGGGACTGGAATTATAGACAGTTGTGAGCCACCATGTTGGAAGCTGAGAACAGAATCTGAGGGCTCTACAAGAGCAACAAGTGCTCTTAACCAGCAAGCTCCCTTCTGAGACCCTAAAAGGATTTTTTTAATGACTTGGAAGATGGCACCCATGAGTCCATTCCCCAGTCTTACTGTAAAATAGTAGCCAGCAAAGTCTTCTGGCTCCTAGTGTAATATGATCTTGACTCCATTTCCTATGGACATAGAGCCAGAAGACAAGATCAAGGGGAAAATACGCAAACATCTTAATAATGAAAAGGAACTTTTCCATGTGATTTTGTGATAGTACTAACAAATCTCGTACAAGAGAGAACACATAAAGAAAGCATGTCTGACTTGACTGCAGTCTCCTAGCAGGCTTACCCAGCTAAAGAGGAACTTTCAAGGACCAGAGGCACTCTAGAGCACCTTCAGATATCTACCCCAAGGTGACGTCATGATGTCCACAGTTTCTCTCATCCAGTTTTGGTCTAGGATATCAGAACTATTAGTGCTGGAAAACTGGCTTAATTTCTTCTATGAGCAAGCAAGGCTTAATTCTAAAATACGAGAAAGTAAACTAAAATTGTAGATGTGGTTCCACTTAGAAAATTCAAAACCTGTATTGTCCCTTCTTGGACATCAAAAGTTGCTGTAGAGACCACCTTTCTGTGGCCCTTAAAAGAAGGGGACAAGGACACAGCCCCGTCCCACAGTGAATCTACAGTTCAACTGGGTCTCTAGGATCCCACAGCAGTTGGCTTCTTAGGTTGCATTTCTTCCTTCACAGCGGATGGGAAGAAACAAGGGTAGCAGGGCACAGAGGGAAGAAGTTTCTGAGAGCTCCTCTTGCTCCACCCTCCCTCTCTCTCAGAGGCTCTCTCAAGTGGCACAGGGGTGAAGACAAAGGCAAGCATGCCCCCCCCCCCAAGGAAGAGACCTAACAGCATCCTTCTACAGAGAGCACAGCCATCTTCCCTACGTGTGAAAGAGCACAGCACGAACACACTAACGTTCCTGGATGTGATAGAAGCGCCTTAGATAGAGTACCAGACTGAGGAGGAGTGAAGCCCATTTCTTCTACAGGTGTACCTTTTCCCACACAATTTTAAGGTGCTATCTTTTAACTATAAGATCTGGTCAAGACTAAAACACTCCTTTTATACCTGTTTCTCAGAGAAAATATGAATTAATATTGGTGTTGCATTTAATGTCAAACAAAACACCACTATGAAATTTGATTAACAAATTCTCAACATTGGGAAAAATAAACTTTAATTTTCCAGCACAGACTGGTTGAGGCTCTGCCACAGTGCGGCTGCCATTCACCTGGCTGCTAACGTCACACACTGCCCCATCCGTGCTGCTCAGACCTGTGGGCAAGCCTGCAAGGGTAGAAAGAGAACTAGAAACGCGATTGCAGCTTGACTCCAAATGTTTTTCCTGGGGACGTACTGAATCCTCCAGGTTGCTCGAATATCATCCAGGGATGTGATTCTGAAGGAAACAGCTTGTTACTGCTTTTCCTGGCTGTACTACAAGAAACAGCAGTGTGAGCCTATTTTAAATTAATGTGTGCTTCTGTGTTTCTTTACAAGACATTAACTGCAATGCTCAGTTAAAGCAAACACTTTGTGTTTCTCTTTTCATTAGGAAATGTCTTCAGAATTTCAGAAGCGGAAAATTCCCAATTTTAATTGCCAGTTTCTAACGCGGAGCAAATTATTTAAATCCCAATGAAAGACCCTTCAAGCTTAGTGAGCCTGTGGGGTAATGAGTGTTCATAAGTGAGAGGATTCCTAACTGTTCTCTGATGGCAAGAGTATCATGATGGAGTAAGTCTTTCTGTCTCTTTCATGGAGACTTTACAACAGTGCACGGCACGTAACAGGACAAAAAGCGACAGCCTCAAGCAGGCTGTTATTTATAACCACAGAGACATCTGCAGGCTAACACCTGCTTTCTGGCCTCTGACCTAACTGACTTCCGAGCTAGACCAGTCCCGGTGCTGGAATGACTTATTCTAGTTGTCCTCATGTTGGACTTAAAGATCCAGAGTCCAATACCTAAAACACTTGCCTTAATTTGACCCCTCTCTTAATCCAAATCCTAAGTACAGACTTTCCCAGGCAACAATGACCTGATCACAAAATTTGTGTGTATAAACAGGGAGAATTACCTAAAAGGAAGCAATTTGAGTTCTTTTTGTTTTAACAGGAACATGTAACTACAGAGAAAAAGAAAGCAAGATAAAGCAGGTATTTAACTAAAGAAGACACAAATACTGCACAAGTTGTAAGAGCTTGCGTTGTCTTTAGTTTTCTCTTTAAAACTATACCCCTTCCTCATGTATACATATGATGTACATACATACACTCAAGCATGCATGTATACATAAAATTAATTTACAAAAAACTCTAGCTCTTAGACCTCAGTCCATTTGATGGTTATGACACAAACATACAGTAAGTTTCCGCCCATTGTTTGATGCCCAACACCAATCTCTCTCCTTCTGCTAACACCCACCCAAATTTCCTTAAGAAGCTACCCCTCACCATTCAAAGCCATGGGTCTGGAATAAGAACTATCAGATAAAACCCTATAGGTGCTGACTCTCCATCCCAAATATTTTCTATGCGCCCAGTCTCAATGACTAATTCAGTCTCAGTCACACTAAGTAAGGAAGTGGTGATGTGAGCAGCACTACTGAGAAACGAAGGCTTGCCCTCTTCCCATAGTGGGAGAATAGAGTGGGAACTGGAGTAACATATTCACAGAAGCAGGACAACTGAAGAAATATGTGGTTATGGGGAATATAGGTCAACACAAAGCAAAGCAAAGAAGAAATGAAATGAAATGAAAGAAAACTAGGTTCTTCAGTGGCATTATTTTGGCCACAAGACCAACATTATCTTGAGTCCAACTGCAGTCTCTTAGAATCCTAAGAGCCAATGAACTTCCCTTTGCTGTTTTAAGACAATTTGAACCAGGTTACTATACTAGGTTTCTATTACTTTAAAAGAATAGGTGCAGAAATTAAAGGAGGAAGAGGAAGAACAGGAAGGGCAAGAACAGATACACTAACACTGAAACTGCCATTCTGCCTTCTCTGGGAGTGAGGGAGAGGCACAGAAACTTTTACCCAGCCATATAACTAGAGAAAAGCCTTTAACCTGAAAGCAGAGACACTTTAGGTACTCATGTTTTCCAACAGAGATAAAATCTGAGGATCTTCCTCCATTCTCAGGGCAGAAAATCCACAAAAAGGATGGACATATTTTCACTAACTTTCCAATGATTATAATCATTTCTGTTGTGGGAAAAATAAACAAAAGGAAAGAAGAATAACAGAAAGCTATGCTTTTGTAAAGTATGACTCATTTAGTGAATTTAAATTAAAATATATTTGAAATAGGTAGCTAAAATGTTTCCAATCCTAGAGTTCTTCAAACACCAAGAAGGTATTTGTTTGGTGGGTAATAAAGACTTCCAAAGGAGCAAAGAGACCCACTAAAGGGTGTAAAGAATGAACTGGTTGAGACCAGATGAGGACACTTTGATTGCTGGCATGTAACTTAAGGTCATATATTACAATCTGCAGATAGCTATGCTTGAGCACAAAGCTTGGAGAGGTCTTCACTGACTTCATGGTCCTTTACCCAGGAGATATTTTTACCTTTGCTCCACTAGACTGGAGCACATCCAGCACGTACAAGCTGTCTTGTGGTATCACATGAATGCTGGCTAGATGCCAAGCTGGGAATGTGTGCCTTGGAGCAGAAAACCTTCCTATCTTCTGCAAACAATCTCTCTCCAGAGACTTCAAATGGGCCCCACAAAGCAGCCACAGTGACTGCACTCAAACCATACATCAACTTAACAGTGCATAGTGAGCACTGTTTAATCAACTGTCACTTCTTCAAACTAGTCAGCCCTCACCAAGCCCCAAACCCATACCTCACCAGTTCTTTCCAAACTGTGGTGAGCCCCACAATCAACAAAGAGAAGTAACTGTCCAACGCTGTCATGGACAATTACACATTTACCCAGGCCAATTAAGTGCTTCAGAGATCTTAGGCTGGCTTTCCCATTCCACGCTACCAATGTCCATTGCCATCAATCCACCAACAATCAAACAGAATGGGCCTCCTGTTCTCAACAACCACCATTTCTCATTTCAAAATAATCTCTGCCAGGTATATCAGTCATGTTCCATGCTAGTAATCACAGCAAGTATTGCAGCAGCAGGAAAATTTGGTAGTCAAGGGAGTCACCTCAGTCTTCACTAACCAAAACAACCTGCCATCTTGAAGTCAATTGGATAGCCTTGGGTGTCTTCAGAACAACAGTCTTTCAAAAGCAGGCTCATAGGTCCTACCATTAAAACATGGATTCAATGATCCCAGGATGATACAGAATCTATTCTGTGTTTCTGAGCCATAGTCTGGCATTTAATAGCAAGGTGGAAATTTTAAGCAATTTTGTAACTGTTGTTAAAGGCTCAACTATTTTACAATGATTCCTTAGACCCTCATACAACTTCACTGTATGAGGCTGTACTCTCCTTTCCAGACTTTTCTGCTACTTGTCCCACATGTTTCTCAGGAAGTAAGAGAATTTGTGTATAGACAATGTCTCTCACAACCATAGGCTTCTAAAAAGTATTAACTCTTGGAATCCAGGACTACCTATACCTGGGGGAAGGGAGGGAAGTGGGCATGATATATTTCAACAATGGAAATATCCTGACATGATAGCATATACTTACAATCCAAGTATGCGAGAGGCAGAAAAAGGAAGTCAGTTGAAGGTCAACTTTGCCGATGTAGTAAGTTCAAAGCCAGCATCGTCTATATGAGAGCCTATACTGAGGAAGGGAGAGCAAATCCTACTCTTGCTGGCTTCTGCTTCTCCCACAGCTCTTTATTTTGCTAAATTTAGCACCTCTTCCCCTCTTCTGCCTGGACATGGAATCTTCCAGGCCTCTCCTGGGATCCTAGCATTTGGGCTTTAATAGCATCTATGCCCCAGGGAGGAAAAGCACCACCTATGGTGTGATCATTCTTAAACTGGTCATATTTATTTGCATTTAATTTTAAATCATCATCATTTTACTCAAATATTTTTGTGATGGCTCAAATAATATTAAAGAATCACAAAGCATTTTATAAATTGGCAGATGTAGCCTGCAGGCATGCTTTCCTTGACCTGCACAGAATTTTTATTTGAAGATCTTTACACAAGGCAGACACACTTTGACAGGTCACAGTCCCCACTAATTCTCACAGCTGCTGGATCACCTTCCTCCCTCATCTGGTGACCTGACTGGCCCCTTCTGATGTCTGAGTTTACAACCCCTGTGGTTAAGATTTTAGGACATTCCTAAAAAGATGATTTAGTTCCTCCCATGGTTCCTTCATTTATGTTACAGGCAGTGGATGTTTGTTAGTTTTATGTTTGCAAAATACAACAGAAAGAAAAGTTAGGCTTTCTTTGTGAGTAACAGTGAAACAGAGAGCTTTCTGCTCAATGAACCTGGTCATGTTCACCATGAGTGACTGACTTTCTGGGTAAGAGTTACTCAGCCCCACTTTCCTTCAATGACACTGTTTCAAAGAGTCTCTGAGAACAGAGACAGTAGCTTACTCATCTCTGTGCAAAAGTTGTGTTAAATAGCCTGGACTTTACAACTTACACACTTAGTTATTTTCAAAAAATAATCACCACAATTTATTACAAGCTAAACTAGATATATTAAAGAATCCAAGAATTTTTAAGGATCAATAAAGATACTGAATCACTTGAGCCAACTTTATCCGGTGGCTTTGAGCAGAAGTTGGCAAAAGAATACTGAACAGTAATTTTGAAAATACAATACTGCAACATGAGTAATTACAGTCATTAATCAATAAAAGTTTAGGCCATCTTAAAAACAGTACCTTTCAAGTATTCAAAGATACAACTTATTTTCCAAGGCTAGCAACACGTAAAATAAAAATGCAAAAAATTATCAAAACAAAATGAAATATCATGGTTCAATAGATGAGACCTGAAGGATACAAAACAGCACATTAAATCATTTTCCAGTTCAAAAAAACTGCATGAGATGTTGGTCTTCCTGTTTTTCATAAACCTTATAATTGTGCTTCCAGAAAACTACCAAGCATCTGCCTCTATGTAGCTTATTCTTCATCTTGGAGCTCTCGCAAGGAAATAGAGAGTACACTGTGCCAGGACCACTATCTTCTCCAGCCAAAATCATTAAGTCTTGGAGCCAATTTCCTCTTGGTAAATTTTGATGAAATTCCTTCCATTTGCAGCTTCCTTACTTAGTGGTAATGGCTGCACATGTCACAAGCCAATATATGTACATGTGTTTAACAATATACATTATTTATTTTACAGTACTATGTATATCAGTACACCCAGGTAAACACACGTCTATCTATGCAGTCACACATAAATGTGCAGTTCCATAACGGTTCCTAGAATCTACTGAAGTAACTCTCTAGAACTACCATTTCCTAAGTAAGACAAAGTCTGAGCCCTCACATTCCTCTGGAAGTCAGCATCAACCAACTCTTCTATGCAGCTACAGCATAATGAGAAGGTTGGCTAAAATAATTCTAAGGCTTTACACTGTCCCTTAAATGCTTCTGAATCACCAAAGAAAGATCAAATTAGGTTCTATTTTAGGGTAAGGGGTGTTTTATAAAAACTCAATTGTGTTTTAAAACATAATGATCTATATAACTTATACAGTAAATTTTTATGAGTCTAAATATTTCACTAGTTGAGCTAACCTTATTTCCTCCTATTTACTCTTAAGATAAAACTTGTAATTTTACATCTCTCATTTATAGTATGGATACATTATGTACATTATTTAAAAGACTGCAGATTAAGCATAACACATTCCCCATTATTTATCTAATTCTTCAGTCCTTCAACTGCCAGCTTATTGGTTATCCATTGTTGTTCAACATAAACTACATTTTATACAATTCATATTTCTTGATGGACTAACATAATTTATTCTAAGACCATATGATGCAGCTATATTTTTAAAATAGTGAGGTCACAGAGGTTAAGTAAATAGAATGGTTTTAATAAATGACAAGTATACTGTACACACACACACAAACATCTCACTTTTCTAAAAGAAGTATTATTGTAAATTCTAATCTATGTCATATATTATACACAATTGCTTAAATAAAGTTCTTATAATAGCCATTTTACATAACTCAAATCTCTAGTGAGGGAAGGGAGAAAGTTATTTTTTTGTGTGATTTTTAACCAGAAGATAAAATATTAAGACATATATATATACCAAACAACTTACATAACATTCAGAGAAACAAATAAATGTGCTAAATTATACCATGACAGACATGGTTAGCAAAAATCCAATTTTATAGGATGACTTTTATTTTGTTGTAATTTTATAGGATTAATTATCTTGTTTTTAAACCATATATTGCAAAGAGGAAAAAATGGTGAAAACATTTAAGTTAAAAGATACTAGAAAAGGTAATAATCAATCACACTGTATAGATCTTGGTTCAAACAATTAGAAATCTGAGCAATGACAGGCTATTTAAAGGGACAATGGAACAGCTGCTAGTGTATTTCAGAGAAGAAAGCAGTATTCAGGGGTATAGTTTCAAAAGGATACTTTTTTAAGTACCATATTAAAATATTTTTAGAAGAAATGGCATGTTTGAGATTTGACTCAAAATAATCCAGCAGGCAACAAGTGGATAGGGACAGAAGCCGGGTGACAGGGTCATGGAGTTTCATGACACAATGCTCAAATCTCCCAAAGACAAAGTCTCCTCATAAGAAACTTGATAGATAAAATTAGTTTTTGATTTGCTTTTCTAAGCACTACACTCTGATGTCTAGACATGCCTTGCTGAACATAGCAAACATGACGTGAAGCTAAGTGGTTAAAGCACTGTCACTAATCTTAATTCTTTAATCTGACTAAACTACTCTTAATTTACCAGCCTTCATTAACCTTTAATTATAACTGTTATGATTGAAGGAACAGGTATTCAGCACAAAGCACCTGAAGGCCAAATTCTCAGCACAAGGGACATTTATTTGCACTAGAGCCATGTTTGCCATGCTCGGGCTGGCTCGGTTTTTTTCACTAAACTTCTCACAGGGCATTATTTTCTGAGAAAATCAAAACTTTCAAAAAGCATGCTGTGAAACAGCACAAGAGTTTTGGTTTTTATTTTAATTGCTATAAACAAAAGGCCCCAAAAATTACTAATAATAAAGAGGGAGGGGTAAGGAAGGAAAGAGGAAGGAAGATGTTCTCTAGGCTTGTTTTAGAAAATAAAACTAGGTTAATGGCTAATATTGCAAATGAGGAGTGTCATGTTTGTATAGGCAAAGACTTTGCTTGTTTGTTTTGCTTATTTACTGTGGTTTTTGAGAGAAAGCCTCATGTAACTCATATTTTTGAACTCTTGCTCCTCCAGCAATCCAAGCATATAGTCAATGTCTGTAATATCCATTTTATCTTTTTGTTACAATAAAATGCTTGTAATTTAATCAGGGCAGATTTTAATAGGTTTAGAGGAGTAGGAATGGAATAAAAAGATAAACTAAATGGTTAAATTAAATTTTTAATAACAAATTGTTTTAAATAATAATTAAACTTGCTGGAACAAACTTTACTTTTTGAAAACAAAATTGCCAAAGGGATTAGCCAAGATAAGCTTCATGTCAGCACTGACAGCATCTTTAAATTTAATGAAATTAAATGTGTTTTAAAAACATGCCTTTAGATAGGCAATGGTGTTTCACACATTTAATCCCAGCACTCAGTAGGCAGAGGCAGGCAGATCTCTGAGTTGGAGGCCAGCCTGGTCTACAGAGCAAGTTCTAGGACAACCAGGGACAAGAAGACAAACCCTGTCTCGAAAAACAAAACAAAAAACAAAAACAAAATGCCTTTTAAAATGCAAATTCTATCAATTGCTACTCTTACCGATTATTTTCATTTAAATGCAGTTTGTATTAATTCTTTAAGAATCTCATACATACAATACAATATATTTTGATCAAACTGATACCCCTTAAGTCCTAATTCGTTCTAGATCCAATCTCTACTTCGTTCAAACTTCCTGTCCTTTTTTTTTTAAATTTTGTGTTGTTTTGGTTTAGTTTTAGGTTTTGTTTGTTTCTTAATAACTCATTGTGTCCAATTTGTGCCGCTCAAATATTTATGGTGATGGGCTATCCACTGGTACCCAGGCGACCTACCAGGGACTACATCCGTAGAGTGGTCTTCCAGGAAGCTGTAAACTGCCCTCAGCTATGCTCCACAGTGGAATGCTAACAGCCCTGATCTCGTGCGGATGACGAGAGTCTGCGAGTACGAGTACGTGAGAGCAGCGGTTCCTCTCTTGTCCAGAAGACACTGCTGCGCTCCTTGACCTCTGACCTCCCTCCCTGACCTCTGGCTCTCACAGTCTTTCTGCCTCCTCTTCTGCAATTGTTCCAGAGCCTTGAAGGGAGGAGTATAACAGAAATGCTCCATTTATGGCTGGGCAAACAAATTATTTTTAATCTCATAAAGGACTCCTTTGATTTTAGAAACTGATTAAAGATGGCTAAAGGCTTTTTTTTTTTGAGACAAGAGAAAGACTCTTATTAAATTACTCCAGTTTGCCTTGGACTCACTCTGTACCCTGACAGCCCCTGAATTATAAGCTTCCAGCCTCAGATTCCTTAATAGCTGAAATTATAGGCCAACACTGGGCTTAGCAATCCCATTTTAGAGACTCTAAATAATTAGCTGCCCCTCTTTTAAAAATTCTATAATAATCCAGACTTTTACTTTTCAATCTGGCTTCTTCATAAATGTTCTTGAACCACATTCAAGAATAAATATGAAATGTGTTGAATGTTTTGCTTATTATAATATTATAATTTTCTGGAACTTTCATAACTGTGTCAACTTAAAAAGTTTTTTAAAAAACATATACAAGGTCTGCTGAGTCACTGTCAGTGCTGGGCGACAAACCATTCTGCGGTTACAGGATTACATCAGACCAGTGTAAGGGTTGAGCTGCCACTTTACTTTGCAGGTTTAAATATCTTGGCTTTCCAAAGCTTGTGTGGGGGCTGCAGTTTGGCAAAAAAAAATTCTCAGCCGGATGCAGATAATTCCTCTGAAAAAAATGTTTTTATAATAGCTAAGATTTTTTGCTTTTAAAAATGTTAGAGAAAGCATACATTATATCCAGGTTCAATCTTTATCATACTTTCCCGCTTTTTCATGTGTTCTCCGTGAAGCTAACTCAAGTACAGCAAGCTAATCCACAAACATAAAGACTTCGTAAATACAAAAACTCACTTCCCTCAATAGTTTAAAAGTAAGATCAAAAATCAAAACAAGCTACTTCAGCTACAAGAGAGAACGTAGGACTCTTCTGAAAGCATAGCCATCTGCTAAACTCTCCATAGTTAGTTCCATGCTGTCCTTGGTCATTTTTGCCTCTGTGCCCCATTTTCTTTCTGTTTTTACAGTGGAGTTGATGCTTTATCCATTCCTCACAATAGCCTTGTAAGACAGGGACGAATACTCTTAGGGTTATCAGTTTAAAAAGTGTAACCATTAAGTACCATATCCAGCATACAGCACAACTGAGAACGGCAGTGATTCTGGGTCCCCCGTGCTACTTGCGGTTCTCAATTCTGGTCAGATATTGGAATCGGCTCTCTGAAACCACCAAGGCCCAGGTGTGATTGCTGCTGGTGTTGACTGTCAACTTGACTGGATTTGGAATCCCCTAAGAGTCTCCTTGTGTGTCTCTGAGAACTCAGGCAGATGTTCCAGAGAAGATCAGCCTTGAGCAGAAAGCCTGCCATAAAGAGATCTGAGGAAAAAGAAATCTGAAAGTGCCTTCCTCATGTCTTCTAAGTATGCCTATCACTGCCATTGGATTCTTTGCTTCTTCCACCTTCCAATGTGTACTCAATACCAGCAACACTCAGAGAACTTAAAGGAATTCAGCTGCCAGGACCACCTGCCGTGGGGTGGCACGAAGCACAGTAGGCTGGGCCCACCCAGATCAATTAATTCTAAGAGGACCACAGATGCCAGCCCAAAATACTATACCCAACAAAATCTTCAATCACCATAGATGGAAAAAACAAGATCTTCCAGGATAAAGTCAAATTTAAACAATCTATCTACAAATCCAACCCTACAGAAGATATTAGAAAGAAAACTCCAACCCAAGGAGGTTAACTACACCAATGAAAACACAGGAAATAAATAATCTCACACCAGCAAAACCAAAAGAAGGAAAGCACACGTGCACACACACATGCACACACACAATCAACACCCATAACAAAACAATAGGAATTCAACAATCATTGGTCATTAGTATCTCTCAATATCAATGGACTCAATTTCCCAATAAAAAGTCATATAATAACAGAATGGATGTAAAAACAGAATCCATCCTTCTGTTATATACAAGAAACACATCTCAATATCAAAGACAGACATTGCCTCAGAGTAAAGAGTTCATAACAGCTTTATTCATAATAGCCATAAGCTGGAAACAACCTAGATGTGCCTCAACCAAAGAATGGATAAAGAAAAGGTGGTATATTTATACAAAGGAGTATTACTCAGTTGTTCAAAAATGACATCATGAAATTTGCAGGCAAAAGGAGAGGACGAGAAAAAGATCATCCTGAGTGGAGGTAACCCAGACTTAGAAGGACAAACATGGAACACACTCACTTTAACTTATTAGTTGTTAAGTAAAGAATAATCATACTAAATCCATGGATCCAGAGAGGCTAAGTAACAAGGCAGGCTCAAGGGGGGGATGCATAGATCTTTCTGGAAAGGGGAAACAGACTTTAGAGGTGGGGACGGGAACAGGAGGGATCAGGTAGGGTTGGGAGTTGGACGGAGAATCCTGAGAATGACTCCTGCAATTGGGGGCATTCAGAGCAATGTGGAAACCTAGTGCAATGGAAACTCCCTGAAACAATAAGGACCTAGTGAAGACTCCTAGCAACGGGGGATACAGAGCCTGAACCAGTCATCTTCTGTAATCAGATAAGACTTCCAGTGGAGGGACTGAGACATTAACCCAGCCACAAAACCTTCAACACACAATTTGTCCTGCCTGCAAAATGCGCTGGGGTAAAGGTGGTATGAGTTTAGCAGAATATCATTAGGAATCATTTCACTGACTTTTTTTTTTAAATATATTGTTTTTAACTTTTGCCAGTCGTGTTTGGTTCTATCCTAGGTCTCTGGGCTGTCCAACCTCTGGATCCTGGCCCTCCAGGCAGTCTCAGGCATGGGCTCCCTCTCATGGTGTGGGTCTTGAATCAAGTGACCAAAGTTAATATCAACTACAAAATGACTGATCAAAAGTGTAATGTAATACTCTTGATGTCATGTGACGAAAGTGTCACTGAATGTGCTGGCTACTTCAGTGTCACCTTGACACCTCTGGAGTCATCTGCGAGGAGAGAACTTCAATTGAAAATAGAGCTCCATAAGACCAGGCTGTAGCCAGGCATGTAGGACATTTTCTTAATTACTGATGGATGGGGAGGGACCAGCCCATTGTGGGTGATGCCATCCCTGGGCTGGTGCTCCCAGGTTCTATAGAAAAGCAGATTGCAAGTAAAGATTAAAGATAAATGAACTAAAGAGTAAACTCAACGGGACACACTATAGCTTCTAGGACAAGATTCTTTCTCTCTCTCTCTCTCTCTCTCTCTCTCTCTCTCTCTCTCTCTCTCTCCTCTC